>NW_020439189.1:63908-96502 GCF_000699045.2 Agrilus planipennis | reverse complement strand
TACTGCTTTCATCCAAGCTTCTATTAGTTTACTTTTTTCTCTAATTTTCCGAATATATTTTTTACATATATAAAACGGTTAGTTTTTATTGGAAAGTAGTTAATGTAGGTGAAGAGTGAAAATCTATGTCTGAAGTGCTATTGCAGCTTTTCACTGAACATATCAACTTTTTATTTGATTTAACTTTAGAAGAAAACTTCGTCGACTCCATCATCAAAAAAAATTTTACTTTTTTAACGTGTTTTATTAATTTAATAAACAATTTTACAATTTGCGTGCACAGTTCCTATGTAAATTTTTCCCTCATCAGATGGTGTATGCCCATTTGACGGATCCCAATAGCAATACAGCATATTTATCATGATGCTATTGACGGAATTGATCTACAAAATTGATAGACGGATTCATTCAGTCAAGTTATTTTTTTAGGCATTAAATTGTATAAAAATTTATACACTGAATTTCTTTTTGATGTAGATACCAAATTACTTTCACACCCTTTTTCTCCCACCCTATTCTCAGTATCAAAACGCATCACATATTGGCAGAACGATAGCCGCACCCTATTTCCCTGATAGGGTTATATTAGTATTAGTATATAATTTAAAACTGAAAACGTGTGTCTAAAAACCAACTAGTTTCTTATAACGCAAATGATTTTGGTTTGATCGGACGAAGCCTACACCTTAATTGTATGGCACAAAATTTTTGATAACGTGCGCGTCATAATTAACCAAAATAGAAGGTAATCCAGTTTTTTCCGGATTCTTATCGTACAAGTGCACACTCGATTTTAGCGACTTTATCAATTCGCTCCTCTGTTTAATTGTCGCACTGACACGCTGCCAGACATAGATTATTCGATTACTAGGTACCATTAAGGACATAGTTCCTGTGGTATATGTTTTTCACCCACAGCCCACAGTCTAAAATGTTTGTTTCCAAATGAATTAATAAATAATTATNTTATTTTGAAAGTTTATATACAGGGTGTTCACAATGTAATGTAGTAATCCAATAACAGCGACAAATATTAGTCATTTACAATTAAATGAAAAAGTACATAACTGTAATGAAAGTGTCTTTTTATTTTTCAAAGGTGCATGCAAATATATAAACTACTTTTTATGAATGTGTTAAAATTATGACTTAATTTTTACTTAAGAGAAATCAGCATTTAATAAACCTTTTTACTATTTATTAGATGTATCTACCTAATATCCTACAAAAAGAAACTTAAGTAAAGTATTCTTATAGAACATTCGTTTATATGTGTCCAGCTATTAAGGAAATACATTTTGAAACGGACTTAATAAAAATATAAACAATTAGGTCACTGTTTTGAATTATTTTCCAAACGTAATTTTTACCATATAAAACACAAGTTACATACTTGAACTACTTTTTATTATAAACTACATTAATATATCCTGTATCATCAAACAACCGTCTGAATCATAATCGATTGACGGTTGCTTTACCAATTATTATGCCATCGGAAACATGAATTTCTTTAGAGCGGGAAAGAACTGATTTTTTTATACATTTTTTCAAAAATAAGCCATTTTAGTTTCTATTTTCTTCTATTTTTTTAGTTCCTGTTCAGAATCTAAGGTAACACATGAGCACTAACACATGAGCAAAAAGAGTTTATTTTTAAATAATCGACATCGACGTTTCGCCTTTTAGTGTAAGACTTTCTCAAGGTACGTTTTTGCGTCAATAAACCATTGTTTTACCAACTGTCTATCATCTGAAAACAACTATTTAAAAGTCAATAATCTACTTAAAAACGAGCATGACAGTAAAAGCAAAACGTCGGTGCCTGTTTTTTTAAAAATTAATAAACTCGTTTTGTCCCAGTACCTATTGGCATTTGATCACGCACAAAAAGGACTTCAGATATTTGCTTTGACGGTAAACGTATCTTTAGTAATTGTGATTTCATTCTGTAGTAAGTGTTAGGCATTATTTATGTAATTGTAATTTTCTTTAATTTGTAAAGTATTGTAATGGGTCTACGTCAGCGGTCGGGGAACTTGTTTAATCATTACCCCAAAATATCTTTGTGTAAGTTGATATTACCCCATGGCGAAGAGCAAAAAAAAAAACGAAATCGCCTCTTTTTAGCATCTTTCATATTATAGCCCCATGATAATTTTGAAAAGAAAACAATAACTAAAAATTTAATTTAGACATCATTTATTCAATTTATCAATGTAATACCTAGTAATACATAACGGTAATAATAGTAATATATGTAATATACAGTTGAGGAAAAAAAATTCGCCCCCACAGAAAATATAAGTAAATGATAATTTCTTGTTATTTTGTAATTCATATGATATTTTTCTTGTATTATTAGACGAAAAAACTAGTTTAAATTTTATATACTTATAGCCCCCATAAAAAATATTTTTTATTTTGGAGAAATGATGTTGTTTGATGTTGAACACTTAGTGGTGGGGAGTGAGATGGCGTGGCCTGCATATGTCGCTAAATTGTTTAAGTTGAAAAAAATACTAACAGGTTTATAAAATAGCAAATTAAAAATATATACTTTTTACTCACAAAAGTTTCATTTTTACCCCCAAAAATTTCATTTTTACTCCATTTGGGGTAATTTATCCCGGTTCCTCGACCGCTGGTCTACGTATAAAAACAGATTTCACTGAATAAAACAAAAGAAACGGTGATTTAGTAAAGTAATTAGAATTAGAGAAGCTTTCATAGCAATGTCGCGTTAATGTTTAAAATAAAAATGAAAGTTATTACGGCAATTAGTAACGTCTATCACTTTGCGGAACTAAAAAACTTAGTATACGAGGCGTACCTACATAACGGGTTGTTATGTGACAACGTAGTAAATTAACGTTGCAGTAACAGGTGTTTTAGGAAAAACCCCAAAAATCTATTGTCTATTGTTACTTATCTAACTTTTAGTTCCACTTAATAATAATTTATTTGCTTTTGCAGAAGTTAGGGAACATTCAGTGATTATATAAGCTCAACATGGGGGGGAGGGGTGCAGCAAAATCTCATAATATTTCATTTAAAGGGGCCTGAGAGTCGACAAAAGATCATTCAATAAATAGGGCAAACCCGAGGGGGAAGGGTGTCTCACCACATATTACGAAATCTCACTAAAAAATAGGGAGAAATCCAAATTAAAAGAAAAATGTCCACTTGTGCAATTAAACCCTAACATTTCTATTTAAATAATCTGAAAAAGTTTGCAGTTCAATTTAGACGAGTTCTATCAATTTGACGACGCTCCGAATTTAATACGAAAAAAAATGAGAATAAGGGTACCTAATGAAGGTAGCAACCCATAAGAAAACACCCTACTCCTTAATAAAAGAAGCTTTCTGATAATCATCAATTCACAAGGCCGGAAAAGCTAACAGAAAAATCTGTTACATTTTTTATTTTATTTAAACTCTAATACCTATACCATTAAATTTCTAATATTTTATGTCACATAAATATTATATTTACTGAATTTACCTTATTTGATATGATTGATTATACCGTAAAATGTTTCCTCTGCTTCATAATTAAACCCGGAAAACTATTCACCAGTACAACAGTATCCGATAACTATAACAATATCATCTTCACTCACTAACGATTAATCATAATAGACGACCGATTTTAACGTTTGAAAGTTGCGCGCGGAAAATCATTTTAAATTGCCGCGAAACGGCACAGGCTATACAAAGTCCGATTCGAAATTGTTCTTAGTATTGTTGTCGTCGACAAATGAAGTGCTTGGTACCAGTAGTCGATAAAAAGTGCACATGTTCATTGAGGCATTTTGTTTTAGAGACAACAGTAGCTGTTGGTCAGGTTGGCCGTCACGAAAATGGACCTGTGCGACTGCGTTTTATCGGACAGGTCAGGACGCCAGAATAATTTTTATAGGCCGATTGACCCCAAAAGCGCGGAAATGGACGCGAACACGTTGAAATTTTCAATTGTCGTAGCGGTAGAATACTAATTTTATAATTTTGACGCCAATGTTACGACAAAACACGTCTCACAGCCTACTCGATCGCTTTATTACTTTCTACTATTAACAATGACTTGTTATACCAGAACAATATCGTTTAATTGAATAACAACAAGTGAATCACGGGGCCGCACTAATCTTACTAATAAGTAAGAATAATAAAAACACTTGGTCTCTTTTAGAAGTCGATAGCTACCACATAAAGGAAATACGAAACCTTTATTAATTTAGGATAGTAATAAAGTATTATTAACCCTCGCGTTATTGCTCACATTGGTATTTATCGTATTATGGACTGGCGCACCTCTTTTGAATTTCCAAAACTTTTGCTAAAAATCAATTTTCTTTCAGTTTTCCCAGCTGTTTTATATTTGTATTTTATTTTTACATAAATATGAAATAAACCTTTTTAATTTTACTTTATTTTATGTTTCTACAATTCGACACTGAGTAACGATTTTCTTACTATTTTTTTTTTTACTAATTGTCTCTGACAAGAAATAGTCTTATAGTGAGACTGACATATATCTTTGGAATTTGCTTATTTTCTTAACTTATAATGTAGATACCTATATTTTAGTGTAAAATCGAGAATATTGATAAATCTTAGATTTTATTTACAATTCATAGGATTTAGCAGCATTAGTTGGTAAATATAAGGATTGATGTAATATGAATATAAAAGTTATGATAGTAATCAGTCAACTAAACTGAAGAATGTTTTAAAAATCAATTTAAAAAATCCTTGTCAAACAGAGTCGATAATGAATATCCGAAGCAATTAAAAAGTAAAGATTGTTTTGATATATTATAGAATAGAACTAATCTGACAGTGAATCTAATATTGATATAAGAAGTCTTGACTCTTTAAACGGGGAAATACCGGGATACTTCAAAGTAATTATAGTGTTTTACCGTTAGTCAACCATAAAAAAGTAATTGTCTTATTACTCTAAACCAAATAACTAATAATCGAAATCACAGTAAATTATATGCATACCATTTACATAACTTATACATAAAGGTGGTACAAAAAGACACAACAGTTGTTTAGATAAACAAAATATGTAAGGATTCTGAAAATCTCAAAAATATGTAATAAAAAGTGGAAACATGCAGTGACAAACTGGAGTAACTGATACTGTGCAGCTGCTAAACAAGTCATTCGTTGGAATTTCTTTTTATCGCTATAAAACGCATAGTTTTGACCAATTTGGACTTTAGAAGTCTTCCAGTACGTCGACATTGTAGTGCAACATTTATTTATGTAATACGCTCATTCTTTAGTAGTTTTTACGATCATGTTATTACTGGTTTGCGTAATTTACAACTGTTATTGAAAATTGCTTCTCTTTCGTCATTATCGTCAAGTAATAAATTTTAATGTGAAAAATTATCTTCTTCATAATGTATAAAAGGAGCTTATTATCCTGAAGCATACGCGGTCTGATGATCAAAGCACAGCCGAAACTATTGGGTCGATTTGAATGAAATGTTGAAAGCTCAAGTATGAATTTTGCGAAAATTACAAGAGTTTAAGGCCTCATTCTACTTTAAGTTTTTTATCGTGTTTCAGCGATTTTAACAATAAAACATATTGATTGATTTTATCGTTATTAAAAACACCCGCTCTCATCTTAAGGCTAGCTTTTCATAATCTAGGTCTACCTCTAATATGTCTCTGACTAGACTTCGTGCCGGAGAAGGTGTCCCACCAATCTGTCTCGCCTATTTCTTATTGACTTCCAAAGAGTCTTCTGTTTTCCTATTCTTTCTAATACCTTTTCATTTCTAACCTTCCCTATCCACGGTATCCTCATCATTCGCATGTGATACGACATTTCGAACGTTTCTAACCTTTTCCCTTCCGCCGCGCCCACTGTCCATGTTTCGCACCCGTACAGCGCCGCGCTCCAAACATACACCTTTAACAATCTTTTTATTGAAGGGGACTCGACCCTACGCTATCCTTTGCTTTATATCTATAGTACTCCTTTCGTCCTAACTTATCTGACTTCCTAGATACCTAAAATCAGCCGCTTATTCTAATTTTTCGTCTCCTATCTTTATATTCGCTCTCTCCCTACTTTTTCTTCCCATGCATACCAATATTTTTGGTTTACTTTTATTTATATTCATACAATCCTTTTTTTCAAACCGCTTCCATTTTATTTAAAGGCGCTAATTAACTCATATAAAAGTATTAGAAGAATACTAAACTATTTGGAATTTCCTAAATCCAAATGTTAATACAAATATGTAAATTCTTGTTGTAATGCAAAATTGTAAAACAAAAATGAATCAAACTGTTGTTTTCAAGCAGAGGTTAAGAAAGCAGGTTAACCAACAACAGGTTCAAAAAAAAATGAAACGGAGATCGAGGTAATTAATAAGTATTTCGGGCGGTATCATGTCCTCAATTTGGTTTGGCCTTTCTGGAACCGAGCCAGAATCAGTACCAGCATGGGTACTCACTTAATAATTTCAGTAACTGTTCTTCCCATTAAATGCACCTTAATTACGTACTTAATTTAATATAAAATTCAACGACTTATTTGATACTCTGTTCTCAATTTGCGAAAAGTAGTCTAATCTAGCATCTGGGTCTTCCCCTTTTTAACTCCTGTTTCTGCTTCTTATATGTCTTTGACTAGCCCTTATAACATAGTAGCTATTTTAATATTACACCTGAATTATCTAAACCCGGCTTTTTATGATAATTCCCGATTCTTCGTGCACGAATGCTACTTTCACACAGCACAGTGCGAAAACGCACGCAGTAAATCGCAACGACACAAAAGTATATTCAGAATAAAAGTATTTAAAGCGAACGCTTTCACACTGATGCGATCCGATATTAAAATTGTTGTAGTAAAAAATGTCGCAAAAACATTCCGATTTGCATTAACAAATCGTACGATAAAAATACTGCAGGACCCATATATTCAATGTAACCAAATGTACGCTTTCACAAATATCGTGTGACAAGCAAAAATGTCGTTGTCGATGGTTTTCCATACTCATTTCCGCCGCACGTGTATGATATGCTACTAGTGCTAATCACGACTTGCAGTCATTAAAAATGTCTTTTTTTACAAAGAAGAAAACATTTAATTACGAAATAGCCGATTTTATAGAATTACTGTTTTTCGCTCTATTAGATACATAGGATAGGTAGGCCTGCATTTGAACTTGGAACAATGACGAAACAATATTTAGCCGCATAATGTGAAAGCAGAGTTCCGATACGATACGACAAATCGCGTGAAGTAAATCGTGACGTTATCGCCTTGTGTGAAAGTGGCCTAAAAATTTACATTCTATCAACGGTGGGCTAAATAAGATTGAATCATATTAGGATCCGTCAAATGGGAGGAGCCTAAAAACATGGCGCCGATTAGGGAAAATTTATCGTAGTTCCTATAGTGTACCGTGCAATTTCCAAGTTTTTAAATTACGATAAAATGATAAGTATTGACACAATATGTGATTGGGCTGACACAAAGCCTCGGAAAGGAAATTTCGTTGAAGGTGAGCGTGTTTTTAATGCCNATGCGCCATTTTTTTTTTCCAGAGGCATCTGTCTTCTTAGGCACTATCCAAATTGGACTTGAATACGGCGAATGACTTGATCTAATGATTTTTTGTTTTAAAAGTTTCTGGATTTGGGAATTTACTTCTTCTTTATGACATTGTGGATATCTGTAGGTTTTTGAAGTTACCGGATTTTCATGTTCAGTTTTTATCTCATGTTTAATAATAGATGTAAAAGTGAGTTCATCTCCTTCGAGATAAAATATATCAGCGAACTGGTGACAAATATCTAATAGGGAATTTCTCTCTTCTTCGTTTAAATGGTTTACACGAAGATTTGCATCTAATTTACTTATGCGATTGTTATTACGATAATTTTGATAGCTTGCGATGTGTGCTAATTTGTTTGGCAATTTTTGAAGTATTACATTATTAATTTGGACTGTTTGTTCCTTATTAGAAAGATTAATAAGACTTGTACGAATAACTCTATTGCTATCTACCTTAACTAAGCATTCAGGGATTAATATTGTATCGCTTATATTTTGCTTTGGAAGCATGCCTTCCGTAAAAGGTTCATAATTAGTCTTTATTTCAACAAATTTTTCGCAACGCTGTGGAATAATTACGGTATTTATTACTTTGATTTCTTTTTTTATTTGTAAAGGGATTGGTGCATAGTTACCATGGAATTCAATTTGATTGGATTTTAAATTAACAGCACATTGTAAATCTTGTAAAAAGTTAATGCCTAAAATGCCGTCAAAATTAATGTCAATATCTGCTACATGAAACTTAACTGTGCTCCCTCGAAAATCGGTTTTTATACTACCTAAAGTTTCAAAAAATTTGGAATTAATTCCTGATACTTTTATTTTGTCGTTCCTGTCAATTTTATCTAAGAACGTTTCATGTGGTTTCAATAAATTCACGGCAGCTCCTGTATCAATAAGTAAAGTAACTGGTTGGTTCTTTATTTTTGTTTTAATAAAAGGTAATGTTTCTATAAGAGTTTTAATTTTGTTGGTGGAAAAGCTGCTTAAATTTTGAAATGAATTATTTTCGGGGTCTGAATCACTCAATTGAACAAACAATCCCCGTCTTGTTCGTTCTCCGATAAGTTTAAAGGTTTAGTCTGTTCGGGATATTCATTTTCGTGTTCGGATTCAGAATCGGTTTCTTTCTCAACTGCTTCTAGCGACTGAATTTTAGGTTTTGAAAACCCCTTAAATGGTGTACCAGAAAAACTATGCTTTTGGTTAAAAGAGTTTGGCTTAAAATTAGAGGTACTTGGCTTAGGAGTACTTTCGGCGGAAGACTGCATGTTAGTTTTAAATTTATGGTAATTTGAATATTGTTTAGGAGAAATTTTGTCTATTTTAACCTTCTGATTTTTATATTCCAAAAATTTTTGTCTTTCCTGTCTTTCTTTCATTTGTTTATCTATTTCATTCGCTAAACTAAAAGCTTTTTCTAATGTTACAGGTTTTGATGGTAAAACTGCTATCTCTAACTCATGATTTATGTTCATTAAAAATACAGTTTTGGCTAATTTATTAATAAATTCTGTAACAGCGACAATTTCTTCTTCTGTTTCGTAGTCTTCTGTTGCAGAAACTACCAAGTTGTCTCTAATCAGTGAAATTTTATTGTAAATGTCTTTAACGCTGCTGTTTACTTTGGGTCTATAACGAAATAGATCTCCTACTAAACTTTCAGTACTTTTTTCTAAACCAAAATTATTTTCAAGGTGGCGTTTAATATCTGGCCATTCATCTACTCTTTTAGAAAGAATAATTTTGCCTGCCCTACCAGTTAATTTTGTTAAAGTCAGTCTAACGAAATACTGAGTATCGCCAGCACCGCAATTAATAAAAACAAAATCTACATTTTCAATAAACTGATGGAGAGGTATGTTATCACCATCAAACGTAGGAATAAGCTCTGCCAATTCCCTTCTTGAAAAGTTTCTTTCCTCGTTTGAGGTCATGTTTCTCAAGTTTTCAAGTATAGAATTTATGTAATTTTAAAAAAAGTAAAGGTATTTGTAAACCTGTACAGTTTGGTAAATTGGTTAATTAAAGGATCACCAACCTTGCCAATAAGATGCTTGCTATGTAGAGGTGCAAGTTCATGGGTCCTGAGCAGCAGGGCGAACAGGCGGAAATCCAATTTTTGATTTTCCCTTAGTCGGAATGTCTCCTGAAGGCGAAACTGCGAAAGGTTTCTATGGACAACACGATGTTCCACTTCTCCAATGAGTTCCCAATGTTAAAACAGTTTTCTTCGAGAAAAAGGGTTCACCACTATATTCCCGAAAAAGTTCACAAATCTGTTCGAGAAAAGTTCACCACTAAATTCCCGAAAATATTCACTGATCGCCTTTTTTGAAATTACGGAAAAGACGATCCTACTGACTGCGCCAACTGATACGATAAAAGTTCCAACAAAAGAGTTTTTAAAAAGAACTTTATTTTACAATTACAAGATAATGATTATCAGGCCTAGTCTGAAGCTAGAATGATTTGAGTTTTCATAAAAGAATATAATATTGATAATTTGTCTACTAAGCATTTCTAAATTAAATAATAACCAGCTGCAGGTATGGGAAAATAGTGTCCTTGAAAAGAGTCGTCATATTTAGCATGTAACATATATACGTATTACAGGTATCATATTTTTAATTGATAAAAAATAATTTTAACTACTGTACTATACCTACACGTTGTCGCTAATTTAAATAAAAAAATGGTTTTTCTCATTTCTCTTTTAATAATATGAAATATTTAAAAAAGAAGATGAATAAATACGTCTGATAACAATTTATTATACTCTGGTCAGACCTAAACTTCAAAAAGTAAAAAATAGACCTATTACTTCTTTAAGAAAAGTAACCAAAACAACGTTGATCTATTAACGTTGAAACGTTAACTAGTTTATCAACTAGTTGACGTTAAAAAAACGGTTTCGTTTCGTTGTCGGTGAAAACGTAAACGACCCACCCCTACCTCTGTCCTTTTTTCGACTACCTGGGTACTTGGTTCGACCGATTTCTCCTTACAGGAAACAACTTAAAAACTACCCTTAGCATCTAGCAAAAAAAACATCTGGTTTGACTTTACAACTTAACCTACTTGAATTTTCTTAGAACTACGGACACACACACACACACACACATATACAACTGCTCAATATTTCTACCCTAACTTCGTAATAATATCTTATGTTACTACATATATAGCCACCTATATATTTCCCATTGTGAAGGGAGCTGTTGGTTCCGTTCGCGATTGTGGGCATCATCCATATGCGGTTGGTCTCATCTCTGCGGCATGTCCCTTACCGCCTCTCTGGAATTGAACTGGGAGCATTCTAAAAAATCCTCCGTCACCATTGCCGTGTGAGGGCAGGCATTTTATCATGTACAACAAAATTTTAACGGACTCTTCCCGCAAATGATACAACTTTAGTTTGAAAAATATTTTCGACATAAAGTTGAGCGCTAGCAATTGGTTTACAAAACCAAAGTATATAAGTATAATTTTCGAGTTACCAGATTGACTTCAAACTCTTAATCTTCGATTATCTAGTCGCACTTCAAATCTCTATTTTTCTGATAAGAAAAGAATCGCATACAATTGATCTCGTGCTCTACCCAAATAATTCTATGCTCTCAATTTCCAAGTTCGTGGACGTCTCTAAGAGAGCTCCTAGAGTGAAGATTCACTTGTAAACGACGATTGATGGTTTGAGGATGAACCACAATGTGGTGTTAAAGAAATATAAAACTGTTGGGTGTTTCAACCATAGAAATTTTGAAAAATATTCAGTTCAAGAAAATAGCTTTAGACTTTGTTATTCTGTTTTTCAAAAAAGCATCACGAATTTCGACAATTGACACCTATAATTGATGACTTCAATTATGCACAATCGTGTGAAGTACGTACATGGAAATAATTGATATACTTATTCGAAGATAAGATAAAAAGGCATATTTCGAAATAACAAATAACGTTAAAAGCCATATCTATATAAATACACGCGAAGCGAAGACGCATTTTTTTTGCAGTTAGTGAAAATATGATGGACTCAAGTACGAAGGTGTTAAAGAGATCTCAGTCTTTGGGTGTTGAGAAGATGCATATTTCTTCGCGACTACAAAAAGTGAAACAAAATATGAAAAGGTTGGACGTTACTAAGCCCAAGTAAGTTTCAGATTGTACAATAGTTTCTACACTTCTAATATTAATCAAATTCAGTGTCTATCAATGATGATAAGGCGCAGTACGTGTAAATAAATTAACCTAATGATTCCGTCAACGGGAGTTTAGACATAGATACTACTGTCTCTGACCCTACGACGACCGAATATTGGCACTTAAACACAGTCAACACGTCAAAAAATTAGCAATTTTCATATAATATTAATGCGAAAATTAATTTTCAATTTTCCACTACAAAGTATCTCAGGTTAAAGAGGGAATTTTTTTTTTGTTACTATTGACACACCCCGCCGGGAATCGAACCCGGGACCTTTGGCTTTACTCACCAATGTTCTGACCACTAAGCTACGAGAGGTGACACCAGCAACCGCGACAAACCGAGCCTACAAGGTTGACAACAGCAACAAAAAAAATTTTCCTGTTTAGCCTGAGGTAGTTTGTAGTGAATGGAAAATTGAAAATGAATTTTCACATTAATATTTCATATTAACCACTATTAATAATTAAAATGTCATAGCAATTTTTAATTAGAAGTTCCTATTACGCCAACATCTTGAACATAGAAAGTAGTTTCATTCTTGCAGTAGATCTTAGATCTTAATAATCAGAAAAAGAAGAATATTTGATCATCCGTTATCTCAGTCAAACAAATTATCATTACAATATACTAGAACTACGAATACATCTGAACACAACTCAAAATTTTAGATTTAAATAGTATCAGTAATTCTACCGCTCGAAAAATAATATCAAATAATAAAAAGTTGCAATTGACGTTAAACTAGTTAACCATTGTCAGTGAATTCAACGCCAAACAAGTACCTTTGAGAGTGTACAATTATTTATCAATATTATAAACTGCCGCGTGTCCTATAGTTAGTATTTTTTAGGAAATCTAAATCTGATGAATATTTCAAAACGACGCGTATTGTCTATAAAAATCTCATACAAAAATGAAACTTAAAAGAAGCTTACAAAATTTCTTTATTTTTCTTATAAATATATGTTAATGTTTTTTGTTATTGTATGATATCTTAACTAATCAATTCGACGACTTGATATAGATTAAGCAACTACAATAGAAAGCGCAGTAAATAATGGAGATAAGTGTTTATTTATTGTGTAATTGAGAGAGCACGTATTCTAAAACTGTAAAAGTAATTTAAAATTAAATTATGTATTTGCTATCTTTAATAATTGATTTAGTTTATTTATCATTTTAGTAAAGTCCCTATTAATCGAAACACAACAATTCTGTTGTTATTTTTCGCAAAATATATAAAACTTTAATTGCCTTTCAAATTAATTAAAAATTTTATTTTAAACTGAAATAGGCATTAACAAAAATTCTGGCATTAATACGTCCATTAAGATACATGACTTTTGTGATGCATTTCGAATTTTTAAGGAAACGACAAACATTAATTTTTTTATTAAATTAACACAATTTTATACTGAATTCAATTACATACATAATTTTGTTTACGCATATTGTCTATATTTATTACGAAACTTGGTGAAATATTGTTACTACTTTATCTATCTCAATCGAAAATGGGGAAATTGTACTTCAGCCTTTACCTCTAAGCAATATACGATCGATGTAATTGATAAAGTTATGGAGTCAGGGGTCAATATAGAGAGTGACTTTCAGTAATCTAAACTTAATCACCCTGTTCTCGAATTAAATGAATAAAAAATTGATTTGTAAGTTTCAAACGAATTTAAATAGTTCAGTATAGAAAATACCACAACGTGATAGGCATGTTACCATAATCGAATAAATCATCATTGTTTTATTCAATTCATAATATGAACTTTCAAAACTTAAGTGCTTCAACTATTAATGTCACGTATTTAAAAACACCTTCTAGCAACTATTACTACTTTTGTTTAATTATTTGCTTCTATTACTAATTAGTTATCAATGAACACTTTGTCAGTTCTTCGCTCCTTCGCCCTTGCTTTGTGTCGCCTCGAACTCGTTTTCGTACTAACTCATTCAATCTCGCGACAACTATTTATAGAGATTGGCCGTGTTCTAGAATGATCCAATGTATGTCGTCTAGAAACCTACGTATGTTGGGTTGCCTATAAATTATAATTAAAAGTTTTTATAATCAGTAGTTCAGTTTTTTTAATGTCTTTTAATACAGTTACCTAATTTTTAAATAACATAAGGTTATTAATTATCTCTCTAATTATCTCTTTGACATATAGTATAAAAGTCAGCATGAAATACTTCGATTTCTTGTTCTAGTAAGGAAGGATTAAAATCTACTGAATCAAGCGATGTTTTAGAAGAGCTTTTACAATGCGGAGTGTGCTTAGATAGATTAACAGAACCAAAAATGCTCCCGTGTCAGCACACCTTTTGTCTATCATGTTTGCAACTTCATTTGAAGGCAGAAGCTGGCAGAGCAATGAATAAAAGACACACGCCACCAACTGCACAGGAAATTGAAAGTGCGGCACAACAATGCGTAGAGATTAAGTGTCCAACATGCCAGTACAGTTGTTCGATAGACAAAGGAATAGGTGGCCTGGATGTACTGCCCAGAAATCTTTACATCGATTCGTTGTTAAATTTATTACCAAAGCCAGGAACCAAAGATATTTCATCAAAATGCATGTCAACTCCTGCTTCTGCTAATTATAGGATATCTACTGAGATTAGGTGCGCAAAATGCCAGACTCTTTGCAAATTCGACGAGACAAGATGTCAGCATTGCGTTCAGGTATTTAGGAACGAAATAATAATAATTTACTAATAACAATTCACTCTTATACAATTTGAAACAAAGAAAAAAAACTAAACGTTTTGCGGTCTCATATTACAACAGCCAAATAAACCAAAATGTATCTCATGCAGTCATCATCATAAGGTCATCAGTCCTAAGACTGGTTGGACACGTACCTCCACTCTTTCCTATCCTGACCTAAACTTCGCATTTCCCTAAAACTAGAACAGCCCACATCCTTAACTATTTGCGAACAGTAATCTCATGGAGTATACAAAGTTAATTATGGCTTGACTATCTTAGGGTTACCAGTGCCGGTACTTAGCCCCAGGATTTTACCCATAACAAATGTGGTCTCTAAATTTCAGTAGTAGAACCTCCACCTTAAAACTGTCATTTAAATTTCTAATTTCTCTACAATTTTTATTTGAAACTTTTCGTTCTAAAAGGACATACCTTGTCTTCGAGATCTAAAAACCTGGTTTTTGTCAACTTTGAACCTCCCCCATTTGTTAACGCACACTTTTTCGAAGTTTAAAAATATACAGGGATGCTTAACTTTTCTCCGCGTACATCAAGGAACAACTCCCGTCCGGTAACAAATTTATGCCGAGAAAATTCTCTACCGACTGGATTACTGGTTTCCATTAAACTCTTACTTTAATACTTTTGTTGTAAAAAAGCAATATATCGATTTCGGGTTTATCATTGGAATTTTCGGGATTAGTACCGGAGCTTGAAATTTGATAACAAAGTCGCTAATACGTTTTTGGTCTCAGAATTTAGAAACCTTATTTGCGTTTACAACGATGATATCTACACATAAATGAAACTTATATAATATTTTCTTTATTACAAAACCTTGCACAGACCATATCGATGAAGTACATACAATCTCCCAATAATTCGAAATTTAATTTGGGATTCTTTCAAAATATGACCTCTTTGCGTTTTGGTTAACGTAAAATCTAACTTGTTGGATTTTTCCAGCAGATTTATAATTTATTTGTAAACTCAAAAAATTCTCGTGTTCCCTTTATAATTTACCACAACTTTGGATTGAGTTCTTTTTAATAATTGACCACAGCGCACTTAAGCAATGGCAAAAATCTTCGAAAATAAAAAATCTAACCCGTCCGCATTAAATATTATTAAGTTTTCATAAGTGCCTACTTATTTTTTTTTTGTGTTTCAATTTGCCTTTTTTTGTTATGTCCCAATTGATGACGACATTTCCAAATTGTCACTCCTTTTCTGAACAGGTATTTTGTAAAGTATGTTGGACGGAACATATGTCGGAGTTGAAAAAGAATTTAATTTCGTTGGTAAATCAACTTTCCCAAACTCAGTCGAAACTTGAAAACAAACTGGACGACTTCGATCAAAAATGTTCGAACGCAGAGATGAAAATAAAAACGGCCGTAGAATCGAAAATTAACGAGATTAGAAAAGAAGAGCAGCAAGCGTTGGCCAGATGTGGAAAATGTAAAGAAAGTGAAAACAAAGTTGCGCAAATTTTGAAAGGGAAAATAGAAGACGTCAAAAACGATATACAAAAATTGGACTTTGATAATATAGAGAGCGATATACAAAAGGTAGAGTTACTTTCTTACGTAACATTTCAATTGAAAAAGTCAGGTTGAAAAAAATAAAAATGATTCGGTGCATATTCAGTGGATTTCTGGTATAACGGCAACGAAAGGATCACTGTAATGTCGTCGTTATATCCAGAAGTCGGTACAGGTAAAGTTAAAGGAGATACAGACACACACTGTTTTTCTATTTTGAAACAATTTTCGCCTTTTTTTAACAGCAAATGTACATCTGGAAGTCACACTTATTCAAAAGTTTACTATACACAGTTGCTACTCAGAAACAACGGTAAAGGTCACCACACGTGTGGACTATCTGTGTGGATGTAAACAAAAGATAAGAAAGGTCTTTGTGTCTTTAGCGGCTGATTCCGGTCGTTATATCTGCATGGGATTACTACGGATTTGTTGCAAATGAATTCATTAAAAACAGTCGCTACACCCGAACTCTGCGTTACATCCGAAGTCGCTATACCTACTTTTATACTAAACTATGCTTTATATTCAATTGACTGGTAAAGGTCTAGAGGTGGGTGGGATCGAAGGAGGAGGTCTCCCCAACCACTATACCATAAAAAGTTATGGGGGTTGAAAGATGATTATTTTAACAATTTTCATACACTATAATTCAAATAAAATTCAATAAAATAATTATTTTCAAGCGGGTGAAGGTGGGGGATCGAAAGAGGGTGTCACTTGAACAAAACCCGATAACCGAACCTAACCTACTCTATTGATAAAGATATTTAAATAATGTTTTATATAAATTTCTCAATATTGTTTTACCTTTGAATATTGTTTACGAATGACTATATAAATATTTACATGCCTAGAAATGTATAAAAATTGGCATATTTATTAACTTTGAACCCCGATAACATTTTATGGGGGTGAGACCGCCACGAACTTTTTATGGTACATTGACGGGGGAGACCTCCTCTTTCGATCCCCCCCTAGCCGAAGGTGGTGGAGGCCATCATCTAGACCTTTACCAGTAGACTTACATATAACGTCGCTATAGCACAATGGTCGCTATAACAACCAAGGTCGTAATTAATGAAATCCACTGTATATTTGAAACAGAAAATACTTATCTTAAATAGATCAGTTGGATCTCGATCAGAAGCGGCTCGTATATAGGTAATTAAAACTAAAAATAAATCGACTTTTGTTAGTGAATAGATCAAATGAAATCTGTGGGTATTTTTTATATTATTTAACAGGGCCGCATGAGGCAGTTCTGTGCACTATTTCGTATATATGCTCTTTTTACGTGGAAGACGGGATATCTACAAATGACACCCAGCCGTTCGTACGACTTGGTAATGTCAGATTTCCGAGGAAGATGTCCTCGGACCTACCGACTAAAATCCTTATATCTCAGACCTTTCTAGGACCAGTTAAAGTCCTGTTTAGCCAATTGGTAAAAAAGGGAATGGACTTCAGTCTGTAAGTGCCTAGTGTCCTTCAACAGATACCATTATTAATGTTTTTTTGACCAAATTTTTGGACCTTAAGGTACTTCTTTTGTTAGACATTTTATCAGCCTGACTTTTTCAATAACTTAATATTATCAAGAAATTACCAAATTATTTAAAGATAAAATGCGTTACACATGATAAATATTTCACAGGTCGTAACTTTTGTTAATTTTCATCGGGCAACTTCAGCCCTGATTGACAAAGTTGATAAGTGGGGAGAACTGAATGTTCCACTTGAACAAACCCTACACATGAATAGTTTAAACATGGAATCCGAACTATCGGGAAACGCTTCATCCCCTGTACTGGACGACGATATTTTTTGCTCGGAATATAAAACTCGCAATTTTACTGCTAAGTTAATTTGGAACAAATTTCCACGACCAGCTGGAGTCGCTATTGCCCCATGGGCCTCGCATATCCTGTACATTGCCACAACAGATAATAAATCCATTCTGATTATGGACAGAATTAAATTTAAAGTAACGTATCACAAAAATTCCAATTAAGTCAGTAAGGGAGTTTCAAGTATTACGTAAGCAGGCGTGGAGAGAGAGGGGATTATGTATTTTTGTTTACAGAGGGAGTGGTGATAGGGGATGCTATAAATCTTACGTACAAAGAGATCTATCAAATACTTGATAATTTCAAATCATATTAAAGTAAATTTTTGAAGATAGATTTGTATAAAGTCGCATACAGGTCACTGGAGATGTGCAAAATGTTTTTTTAAAAGTATTTAAATACAAATACTTTTCTGATTTGTTATTTCAAATGTAAAATACAAAACAGGTTTCCCTTTCGTATTTTAAATGCTAAATGCAAAATACGTATTTTCAAAATAATTTTCTCAAATAAATACATTTTTGCAGTAGGTTCCTATTTAATTTTCTACATTTACCGAAGTATAAAATATTATTTAAGAAATGTCTCTTTGTCCCTTTTTTAAGCTTCTAATACCTTCAATGGCCAATGTGAACAACTTTCGTTCATCATTTTATATAATGTTTGATCGGTGATACTAGCAAACATTATAACGACAAAAATGTAGTTTGCATTTTACAAATAGAAAAAACGTTCGGAAAAGTATTTTAAATAAACTACAAAATGTTTTTTTCAAAAAAGTATTTAAATGCAAGAGAAAAATAGGTATTTAAAATGCAAATACTTCAAAAAAAATCACATCTCTGCTGATCACTTACCCGACTGGAAATTAGTTCAATATAGGGTCCGATCCTAATCAGGATTGCCTGAAGACAGATGAGGATTAAATCAGGCTTCCTAATCCGGATATGATTAAAAACCGTCACGCCTTATAAAATCAAGGCTCAAGGGATAGGGTACTGTTCCTTGATCAGAACTGATCAGATTGGCGTATCACGGAAAACCTGATCCGGGTCTGATCATAATCCAGGTTCCCTGAACTAATTTCTAGTCGGATATTTATATCGATATCAATAATTTCATCGTTATGTTTTAACGTCGAATTTCAATGAAAGTATTAAAAAACTTTTTATGCCTTAACATTGTGGAAATTTTCTTGATAGGGGAGAACTAAAATCATGAATATCGTGCTTACGTAAAACTTGAACGCTCCCGTACATATTAATAAAGAATGTAATAAGAAGTACTTATAAAAGGCATCAAGACTTGAATGCTCAAATAATCTCTGAAATAAAATAATTCGAATAAAATGTGGTCTATATTGTCGAAACTGCCAGACGCGGATCGCGATTTCGATCTTTTTGGATCTCATCAGCGCGGCGCAGTCAGCTCCGACAGAACACAGACCAACTTTTACCTGCTGTCTTAACAGCGCGTTTTAGAAAATACCACAAATGGCGCGGTAAACGCCATCTGTAGCACGATGCTACATTTGTGCATACGTAATCCTAAAATGTAGCATCGTGCTACAGATGGCGTTTACTGCGTCATTTGTGGTATTTTCTAAATCTCTGAAATGTTACTTGTTACTTGATTTTATTTATTGTGACATCAATGCACAAATTGTGGAGGAGACTCCTACATGTAACATTTAAAAATTATTTTAGAATTTATTTTCCACAATATCCATAAAAGAATTCCAAATAAACTAAGTGTTACAATTTTAAAAGGTTATTGGTAAATTAACTTCGGAAAATATGGCATGTCCCTATGGCGTAGCATGCAGCAAAACAAGGGGTGAAATTTATGTGACAGATAAATGGAACCACTGCATTCACGTGTTCTCCAGTACTGGTGATTATATCAACGTCTTGTCGAGTAAAGGCACTTCGGAAGGGAAGTTACTTAGTCCTGAAGGAATAGCCGTTTGTCCAAACAACGACCTTGTCGTTTGCGATACTGGAAACGACAGGGCCGTTATTCTCAATCCGGACGACGGCCACGAAGTTCTGTCACTCGGAAAAATCGACAAACGAACGGGACTGCAAGCCCCTACAGGAGTTGCAATTTATAAAAATCAAATAATTGTTGCAGACAGCGGAAATAACAGGGTAAGAACCCAACGGTTGCAATAATAAAGATTTTACACAGAAACACATCGGGCTGGATGATTTATATCTTGCAATCTTAGTAATAAATTAAGAATAAAACAAGACGTTTGAATATTTCAATAGAAATCGATTGTACAATACTTGTAATATTTTGGTGATATTTGAAATAATAACGGCCAACTGCTTACCTTCCAGCCCTGTAACCCTTATAGAGAACATTAGGTGCCACCCTGTCCTTTGATCTCGCTTTTTGTCTGTGTCTCTTTTATCTCTTTGTCGTTTAGTTTTGTTAATGTTCCATGGCATAGGAAAGTGGAGTTCGGCGTTTCTTAAACTGGGTTCTTGGGAACCCCGAGGTTCCGCTAATCTTATGAGCCTTTTTCATAATATTCAAGGTTAAACCATGAAAATTAGCACTCCACGAAGGAATCCGTTTAAATAATGTTGCGTTAAAACTATACCGTTAAGGCAAACGGGGAACTCCATAAAAAAGTGAGCATTAAAAAGTGTTCTACCTATCAAAACGTTGATTCAGTTCTAAGGAACATCAACATGATGTAAATGTTTGGATGTTTTTTAACAGCAGGTTGCAAACATTCTGTAAACATTTCCAGAAGTTCAATAATTACTCATAAATTAAAGTTTTGGTCGTCATCATCATAAGGTCCTATAAGACTGGTTGGACACGCACCTCCACTCTTTCCTATCCTAAGCTAATCTTCGCATTTCCCTAAAACTAGAACAACCCATATCCTTAACTATTTGCAAACAGTAATCTAATCTAGATCTACCTCTACTCCTCCTAACTACCGCTTCTGCTTGCAATATGTCTGACTAGACCTTCATGCCTGACAAAGAGTCCTACTAACCTATCTCGCCTATTTCTTATTGACTTCCTTAGAGTCCTCTGTTCTCCTACTCTTTCTAATACCTCTTCATTTCTAACCTCTATCCACTGTATCCTCATCATTCGCCTGTAACACCACATTTCGAACGCTTCTAACTTTTTCTTTTAACCTGGTTCTGGTAAATTTTAAAAACTTAATTCGCAATATTTACTCCTTTAGAAATGCTAAATTTCTTATCGTATATAATTTGAACAGAAAAATTAATAGTACCATCATTACTTATAATATTTATAGAAGCATGTTATATTTTTTTGAGCCTGTCCTTACCTAATGTCTAAGGACCATTCATTTTCGTCACCTGCCTGTCTATGTATGTACGTCTCGCCTGTCTGTGATTCTGTATGTCTATTATCTTATCTTTTTCTTACTGCATATTTATTGCAAATTAAATATTTTACACATTCTGCTTTCGCATCTCATATAGCTTCAACGCGAAAGGGATTTAGCCTAAGATGATATTTGATATTCCTGTCCCATTCGTCATTCCACTTTTCTTCGTTGCCAGGAATGTAGATAAATTTTGCTGTTTTAATTTTTAGGTTAAATTATTTTCGTTAGATGGTCAAAAATTGTCTGAGTTTGGAAATAAGTCACAGTTTCAATCTATCGACGCCATAGCGACTGATCCAGACGGTTTTATATTAGTAGGGGATGCCGGAAGTGGGCGCTTAAAAATATTTTCGCCTGATGGACTACTCATACGGTCGGTTGGAGGATCTCAGGGTTCCGATAAATTTTCTTGCATTTCTGGAATCGCTGTTACACCTGATTTGGATATAGTAACTACCGATTCCAGAAGTAGGAAATTGCAAATATTTTGAATAACTATTTTATTGTTATTAAAACTGATAACTAAATAACAAGTACATGATAAGAAACCCTAATAAAAAAGATTTCAAATTCTTACATGAACCATAATATGTATTTATATACGTCATAAAGACTATGAAAAGAAAATGGTATTAGCGTAATAAAATATAGTTAAGTATTTACTAATAAAACGTGCTGTTAAATGCAAACTGGGATTGAAATAAATTTAAGTGAAGATATGTAAATAAAAATAATTTTTGTAAATAATTATCATGAGCTATCAACTGCTAAAGTATCTTTTTTATTTTCTTTTGCATTCTTCCATTATCAATATCAAACTATTGTTTTGTCCTTTTAATCCTTAATTAAATCATAAAATCGTCAAACTAAGAAAACTTAAGTTTGTGTATTAGGGGTTGTATTAAGAAATCGTTAAATACCTATTTTATTATTTGTTCTAAAGAGTTTTTAATCCAAGCTGATAACGCAGGAGTTACTATTTTTCCTACAAACGTTTCACCGAAAAAATCTTTTCTTTCTTAGTAGACTTCTACCACCGCTTTAGAAGTACTTATGCGTATTTTATGTTTGAATATAGGGTTATTGACCATGAGTGTTATTCTGACCTCGATCTTCAGCAATTTGTGGGTCAAGTAATTGTTTTAAATGCATACGTATGGTAACAGTCGAAAACTTTATAATCGGAAAAACTCTTGAAATTGATTCAAGATTATTTAAAGATCCAGTCATTTTTTTTTTTTAAGAGCAATGGAAAGGGTGAAAAATTTTGAAATCGAAAATACTCTCAAAATTGATTTGCTCTTAATTTACGAGAAATTATTTCCGAAAACACAATTTCCCCACCCTTTCCACTGCTGTGGTAAAAATTTCCACTTCCAAATGGCAAGCCAATGTCCTTGAATATAAAGTTACATTCACATTCAAGGTCACCAGCTGATTTTGCCTTTGGAAGAATACAACCTTTGTATAAAACATTTTCCAAAATAATGAGATATTTCATTGTCTCGAGAGATTTTACACAGAAACACATCGGGCTGGATGATTTATATCTTGCAATCTTAGTAATAAATTAAGAATAAAACAAGACGTTTGAATATTTCAATAGAAATCGATTGTACAATACTTGTAATATTTTGGTGATATTTGAAATAATAACGGCCAACTGCTTACCTTCCAGCCCTGTAACCCTTATAGAGAACATTAGGTGCCACCCTGTCCTTTGATCTCGCTTTTTGTCTGTGTCTCTTTTATCTCTTTGTCGTTTAGTTTTGTTAATGTTCCATGGCATAGGAAAGTGGAGTTCGGCGTTTCTTAAACTGGGTTCTTGGGAACCCCGAGGTTCCGCTAATCTTATGAGCCTTTTTCATAATATTCAAGGTTAAACCATGAAAATTAGCACTCCACGAAGGAATCCGTTTAAATAATGTTGCGTTAAAACTATACCGTTAAGGCAAACGGGGAACTCCATAAAAAAGTGAGCATTAAAAAGTGTTCTACCTATCAAAACGTTGATTCAGTTCTAAGGAACATCAACATGATGTAAATGTTTGGATGTTTTTTAACAGCAGGTTGCAAACATTCTGTAAACATTTCCAGAAGTTCAATAATTACTCATAAATTAAAGTTTTGGTCGTCATCATCATAAGGTCCTATAAGACTGGTTGGACACGCACCTCCACTCTTTCCTATCCTAAGCTAATCTTCGCATTTCCCTAAAACTAGAACAACCCATATCCTTAACTATTTGCCAACAGTAATCTAATCTAGATCTACCTCTACTCCTCCTAACTACCGCTTCTGCTTGCAATATGTCTGACTAGACCTTCATGCCTGACAAAGAGTCCTACTAACCTATCTCGCCTATTTCTTATTGACTTCCTTAGAGTCCTCTGTTCTCCTACTCTTTCTAATACCTCTTCATTTCTAACCTCTATCCACTGTATCCTCATCATTCGCCTGTAACACCACATTTCGAACGCTTCTAACTTTTTCTTTTAACCTGGTTCTGGTAAATTTTAAAAACTTAATTCGCAATATTTACTCCTTTAGAAATGCTAAATTTCTTATCGTATATAATTTGAACAGAAAAATTAANACGATTTTCCTGCTTTTCCATTTTTACGAAAACCACAGAGGCGTCTTGTTCAGCGTGCTGTCAAACCTACACTAGCAAGGAGATCGGGCTGAAACTATAGCTACAAGCTATCCAAGGATGGTACTATAGAATGTCACCTCAAGGTAGGCCTAGTGGCGTCATCTCTTGGTTAGGCCGGAAACTTATCAATCCACCCTCGTATATTTGTATTTGACGCATCTGAAGCGATAACAAATATACAGATACATGATCCATATTATAATACGTCTAACACAGGTTATTGTTTTGATTTTGTATAGAATTTCACGTTTCCATTAGGCCCTATTTAGGAATGGAATCGCCACTATTGTATTACCTTCTGTTTTGATTTTGTATCTTCCCATAACATAATACACTGAATGTAAGGTAGGTAAATGAATTTCATTGTGAAACTAAAAGCCTGATTGAAATATATCTGTACATTATATATGTATAATCACCAGTGGCGTGGCGTGGCGTGCCTTGGAGGGGCCCTGTTTCAAAATTAATTGGGCAGCCCAAATGAAGGGTGAAGATTTCTCACAAAAGAAACAAAAATGCTTGCATTGAATTAAAATAAATATTTATTGATTATATGTTAACGCTTCCACATTGAAATTGAGCTAGCCGAACAATTCAAAATAAATATACACTTTTCTTGCCTTTTTTTAGGCAAATTGATTTATTAAAATAGCTGAAGACGATTTAAGTGTTTCTAAAATTTCTGCCTCTATAGACAATAGTGACGAGTCTGACAGCCGTTCCTACCCCATCGAAGTCCTTAGGTTAATTTTTTATCAGTTTTAATTTTGAAAAACTTCTCTCAGCTGTTGCGATTGTAACTGGAAGGGTCAAAAATAGAAAGCATGTTGTTATTACCTTCGGAAAAGTGGATGCAAGGCTACTGAATTTTATCAGCAATAATTCTATGAGTTCCTTAATGGAATGAATTTTTTGAATTTGAACTGAGATGTCTTTACTGTATTTAGCCGATAGTTTTCCGGAAGCATTTTTTATCATTTTGTTTGAAGAAGATAGGAGTTTCTCCGGTTGTAATACTTCGAACATATTACTCAGGTCATAAAGGCTCTGAAATATTTGTTTAGTTTGAGAAATTAATATATCTAAACAACAATGGTATACATTGAAATATGATTCCAGGTCTGAAATTCACTCATCTTGTGATAACTCATAAAAAACGCTTCTTTATCTTTCGCCTTTTATTTTTAAAAACAGTTGTTACCCCCCACTCTTTTGCTAAATTTCTGGACTTATTGACTTAAACGGGGAATCCCGCAATAACCGATGCAGGATGTTGCCAACTTTTAGGCACACGCTTAACACGGGAAAAAAAGATTACTTTTTTGACTTTCTCGTTACTGAAGTGAAAACTTTATAAGCACGTATGATAGCTCTTTTTATATGTTTTTTCCCCGGGAGCACGATTAAGTGACATTGTGGATAACATTTTACTAATTTTTGTTTACACACGTTAGGGGCCTCTGTAGCCCGGAGGCCCCGTATCATTGATACGCCCCTGATAATTACATGCATAGCTTCTTGAATTTCTCTAATAAAATATATATATACAAACATCGTATAAAAGACAAAGTGAATTGTAGTTCTTTCTTCATTCGTAGAAATTTCCACTAATGACAAATACGTTTGCTTATTGTAAAAGAAAATTAATAATTGTTTGTTAGATTGCTATATACCTGCAGATACAGTAATGTTTAAATGCGACAGCAAGAGGATTGGACGAACATTAAGACAGTATGCGAAAAATTGTTCTCTCCATGGTCTACACTATATCGTTGACCAAGATGTTAACTATTTCAAGAGGTAAACCATAATTAATAATGTAAATGTTCTAATTTAATTTCATCAATTCATGGGGTTCGTAAATTATGAGAGAATCGACAGTAGAGTAACTATAGATTTAAGATATCAATCAATCAAGACGATTCAATTGACAATTTATTTTTCGATTTTGGATGAAGATTTGGTTTTATCTGATTATGGAGTCATCTGCTTAAAACATAACTAGCTAATTCTCGCTGAATCACACTTGTACATCATTTCGTGGTTGTCGCTTATTTTACGATGAGGCAGAAGTAAAAACTTCCTGTCATCTCCAGCATATATTTCGCATGTATAAAAGCGTTAACTTTTACTTTACTTTAACTATAATTTAATAGGAACATCGTGATCCATTTTTATTAGAGATAAAGACGAGGCATTCATATTATTTATATATAAATGTCGCCCAAGAATTTTAAAAATCCTAAAAGTTTCTTTAACGTAATATTTTTGACCGCGCTTTTAAAAATGAAGGATTGTTTGTTCTTTAGCGACCAGCTTATTTCAAAATTTGTAACTAAAAATGTAAACAGATATTACATACAAGTGATGTAATGACATAAAGTATATATATTGCTAACTATGTTCAGGACTTTCTCCATGGGAGAGAATTGATAAACATTTTTAATATTTTATCATCATCATCATAAGGTCGTCAGTCTAAGACTGGTTGGACACGCATCTCCACTCCTTCCTATCCTAAGCTAATCTTCGCATTTCCCTGAACCTAGAACAACCCACATCCTTAATTATTTGCGAACAATAATGAAATATAGATCTACCTTTACCCCTCCTAACTGCCTGAGAAGGTGTTCCATTTTATAAAAAAAAAAAAGAAAAACGCCTTCTGTTCGTAAAGCTAGGTTTCCACCGGAATAACATTAAAGAACATTTTTGAAAATATGGTGGCATGTAGTTATATGGTAATGTCCAAAATTTTATAAGAATTACTAGCATCGATGTGCATTAATCATTTGTTGAAAAACGCTTAGAATAGAAAAGGATGGCACGAATCATAGACAAACTATTTATCCTGTAATTTCTTGCAACAGACAACTATCGCCTAGATTGTTGGCAAGTTCCCTCATTGTTTCCACCGCGGTAGCAGATCACATTTGTTTTTTGCCGTGACGAAACATAAAGAAAATTTTATAAACTTTGTAAAACATGTTCGGGAACAAACAACAGCAAAGCAAATTCTTCAATGTTCTTCGGATGGAAACCCAGCTTTATTTTAATAATGATCAGTTATTGCTAGGTTTCCTTCCTTTTTGTTCATATTTTAGAGCTTTCTATGCAGTATTCTTTGTGGGATGCTTGTATGGGACCGTGATTGGAATAATGTACTCGTACAATTCTTTTGTGTATAATTCAATCAGCTTCGTAACCGAAACGACTTATCTAAATTGGAACACAACATTTCCCGCAGTAACGGTTTGTGAAATGACCAATACTGAAGTTTCATTCTCGGATGAGTAAGTTATTGTTCATAGAAAACTATCTAAAAATATTATATATGTTACCGGAAATGTATGAAATCTAAGAGTTGTATACAATTCCGAGGCTATTTAGGAAATCTATAAAATATTGTTTCAAATAAAATAATTCGAACTGGTCTGTATTCTGTCGAAACTGCCAGACGCGGATCGCGATTTCGATCTTTTTGGATCTCGTCAGCGTGTCGCAGACAACTCCGACAGAACACAGACCAACTTTTACCTGCTGTCTTAACAGCGCGTTTTAGAAAATACCACATTTGTGGTATGAGCTACGCCGGGATTCGTTTTGGCAAGTAGATATCCATATATTTAAATGGACCTTGTTAGAGCATACGTAATCCTAAAATGTAGCATCGTACTACAGATGGCGTTCAGCACGCCATTTGTGGTATTTTTAATTGCCGCAAGTGAAAAAGTCGGAGGCCACCTCTCGATGGTTCAGCTGTACCTACATTTATACAATGGAACTTGGTTATAATAACATCGGTTGTAACGACAACCCTGATATAACGTCAGTTTTAAGTAGTTCCTCAAAATTACCTAACGCTAATGATAATAATCTCGATAATAACGGCAGCAAATAATATTTATTTTTTCAGAAAAATATTTTTGTTGAACGCAAATAGTACCTACTAATTATTTAGTTTTCAAAAATTAATACTGTTAGTTATTTCCGCGACAATTCGCCATTTCATTTTGAATTTATTTTGGTTATAGGACAATTGAAACAGTTTTTATGTTAATTACATTCTTTAAATGTTTAAGATCGCTTCAATGCTTAGAATTCTTTAACATATGGATGTCGTTTTTTGACGAACTATTTAGCGCGGGATACATAACATTTTCACGATCCGTTTTTTGTTAGAGAACCTCCGAACGATGATTCTGTTGTTCAGGAATTCATATCAGACATAATATTATTCACTGGAAGTTGCTACTCGTGCGCTGAACCATGTCAAGAATGCAAGCGATTGAATTTCAGTGATCTTGTCAGACGGGTAAGTACCTACCCCTATAGTTGTTTTGCTTTTGTTCTTCGTTGAAAGCTCTGTATCTAATAAAAGTACCGATGTAAGATGAACGAATTATTCCTTACAAAGGATCGTCATGCAAAGGAAATTTCTTGAATACTAACTCTATCGCCAAACAAAGTAGTGTTCGAATTTTATTATGATGAACTGTAAAATAGTGCAAACTAATTTTACTATTAATAAAAACGGACAGACAGACACACGAGTGACATACAAAACATTAATTTTCCTGCAATCTATTAACTAGTTATTAACTATTTTCTGTATTTTTTTCAAAATTTTAGGTTCAATAGTTTCGGCGAGGTGTGGGAATTATCAATTTTCATTTATTTATTTATTATTATTAATAATTCTTTAAGGTTTCCGTTTTTCATTTGGACATACGGAACCCTAAAACAAACAATTTTCGATTATTATTTAATGGAAAAAATACGGCTTATCAGTGTAGTTTAAAAAAAAAAGACCCTTAGGCTAACTTTATGCATTAGAAAAGCATCTGTGTGATTTTGTAGTATCGCAAGAATTGTTCGTCCCTTCTGTCTAAATGTAAATGGAATGGAGAAGAATTTAATTGTTGTGATAAGTTCTTACCTTTAGAAACAGAATATGGCGTCTGCTTTTCTTTGAATTCACTACATACAAGGTAAAAAACATGATGAAAAGTCAATAATATTTTTTTAATTAGATACGAATTTTCTAGTATAACTCTAATTAATTTAAACAGGGCTCATGTACATACATACAACCAATTTATTTGACTCTGTAACTCTCCATGCCCACTGTAGGTAACTTGTGATATGAATTACAAATATCACCGTTTTCATACTGCTTATATTACCTACCATTAATCGACTGTAATACGTCGGATTCCTGTTGTATATGTATATACTTATACAGTTACCGAACATTCCCAAATTTTTCGAAAAACTTCTAGTAAGATTAATTTATTTTATAAGTCATTGCGTATGTCGCTGCGTATGATTTTATGACCCGGGACTATCGGCTTTCAATAAGGCAAACGTGTCACCGTATCTATCGGCACCTCAGGCATACGATTATAACAGTTATGTCAAATACTAATGATTTGCCTTTCGTTTTAAGTAAATCATCTAATTCGCCTTCTATTTTGAAATGTGACAGAAAGTCGGGGCCTGGAACACTAGAGATTTTAGCCGTAGATGATATTAGGGTAGGTACTAAAACCAGAAATGCCTTACATGTTCCAGTCTCTAATACGTACTTACTCCTATCTTTGTAGCTGTATTTTCACGCCCCGGAAGACGTCCCGTATATAAACTCAGATCCTGAACTAAGAAAGGATATCGTTCTTGGAGAAAGCTACAATATTTCGTTCACTGTAAGTGAAAACCTATTTTGAAGCTCCGAGTCTCGTAACGCTTTTATGCAAATAGGATTTTCTCCTACAGGGAAATTTTTTGACAATAAATTTTAATCACAGGTTACTGAGATTTCAAACGACGAAGGTGTAAAGTATTTACCAGTAGAGAGGAGACATTGCAGGTTCCCCAATGAATTACCACCGGAAATAAAAGTACATAATTTTTATAGCTACTCATCGTGTATTGTTCAGTGTCACGCAGACGCTCATTACGAATTCTGCAACTGCACGCATCATCATATGCCTTATTTTAGTAAGTAACGAAAACGTTAATAATAACGGAAATTTTGCCCTTCAGTCAATGTTGTAAAATACACCAAATAGCGTAAATATACTTGTTTGACCAAAAACAGCAGGTACTGCAACTGTTGGGAACATTAATTTTTAGAATTAACATGATTAGTATCTTTGGAACTTTTGCTGTTTTATACATACAGTGCAAACTCTATATAACGACACTTAAGGGACTGAACACTTTTCGGCGTTATAAAGAGTGGTCGTTAAATGGANTTTTAAGATGTACAATATTGTAGTACATTATTTTGATCTATCTCATAGGGTTCAGCCAGCGTTTGCAATATAAGAGCAAAAAATGTGTTTATTTACGACATCACATTAGAAACCTCTAAAATTATCAGTATTTCCCTACTACATTATGCATGTATTATACATATAAACCTTCCTCTTGAATCACTCTATCTTTTAAAAAAAACCGCATCAAAATCCGTTGCGTAGTTTTAAAGATTTAGCATACATAGGGACATACAGCGGGAAAGCGACTTTGTTTTATACTATGTAGTGAAGAGCGTTTATTTTTGCAGCATTTTTCTATTTTGAATTTCTGATTTTGTTTATTGAACTTACAGAAATCTTAAATCGATTACGTTCGAAAGGTTTCGCCCGACTGGGCTTGGAATGTGATTGCATTCCGTCGTGCGAAGAGCCCGAATACAACATTGTGCTGATTACGAAGGGGTAGCTATTTTAGTTTTGTTTGCCTATTATATGCTATCTCTGCGTAAATTAAATTATAATTAAAAACGAGCAATGCAAACAATTATTTCTGATATTAGTCTTGCTTTAACAAATGAAAATAATAGTCATTGTCGTTAAATAGAGTGAGCGTGACGCTATATAGAGTGCAATATTGTATAGAAAACAATATAAACCAACCAAAGTCAAGCCATTTCGACGTTTTAAGGAGTTTGTCGTTAAACTGAGTGACGTTATAAAGAGTTTACACTGTATTTATAAGTATCACGATGCCTTTTTTAATCTTAAATTTTCGAAACTTAAGTATCCTAAACTTAAAATATATATGTACGTATGGGTCTCTTCGTTAATGATAATCTTGTTATTTCCACTTTTCAAGATAAAAAAGGATATTGCAACATAGACGGTTTAAACTGTCTTACCGAAAAATCAGGTAAGTAAAACAGTTTTTACTGACATAATTAAAAATGTATGTACCCACTGAATTCAGAGTCAAATGATACGTTTTTGAAAAACATTAGTCAAGACGTCCATTTGTAGGTACCCATTCCAGCGTATATGGAAGAAGTCAACCTTTGATCCATTTTAGCGACAAATACTGTATTTTGAGTATTCCCCATGAGAGAGAGAGAGAGAGTGTGGAAAGTCTCCTGGGGGGGGGGACGAAACTATTACCCATCGTAACATAACCCTTCCTACATTATCGAATATTACACAAATTGACAATCTAAGTACAGGTTAAACGAGGCTTCAAATACAAATACGTTTGTTGTTAAAATTGGTCAAAGGCTAATAGGCGAAATACGTCATCATCATCATAAGGCCATCAGTCCTAAGACTGGTTGGACACGCACTTCCACTTTTTCCTAACCTTAGTTAAACTTCGCATTTCCCTAAAACTAGAACAGCCCACATCCTTAACTATTTGCGAACAGTAATCTAATCTAGGTCTACCTCTACCCCTCCTAACTCCTGTTTCTGCCTCTAATATGTCTCTGACTAGACCTCCATGCCTGAGAAGGTGTCCTACTAACCTATCTCGCCTATTTTTTATTGACTTCCATAGAGTCCTCTGTTCTCCTATTCATTCCAATACCTCTTCATTTCTAACATTTTCTACCCTTGATATCCTCATCAAACATTAACCTTTAACAACCTTTTTCGAAATGCGTACAGAATAAAATTTAAAAATATTAAGAAGTTATGTTTCTATTTACATACTTATTTAGTCAGTCTAAGTATTTACTAACTACCTTTGTATGTAATTATTTAAAAAATGTGTTCATTTCGATTACCGTTGACAGTTGCGCGCGCAATTTCCGTTGCATGCCGAAATAAGTGTAACGTCAAGAATTCTATGACATTTTTATAAGGAAGAAGTGTTACTATTAATTACGTTATTGCAAGGTACAGTGAGCAAAGGGATGGTAGCATCTCCTGTCTAACGTTTGTATAAAAGTGATAGACACTCCAGAGTTAATAAGCACTTCATCACGAACTCGCTTTGTCTTTATTATTTGAACCGTGCTAAAGTAATAAAGACAATGCCAGTTTCTCCTTCGTCTACCAAATAAAAATTAATTACATGTTTCACTTCTTCAAAATTAATAGGTTATTGTCTGTTGTCGGTGATGAATTTCTTCGGTTCCCTTTCCTTTTATATTTTATAAGTTTACTAGTGACCCGCTCCAGCTTCGCATAGGTGCAATGCTGATACTAAATATATCTTTGTTTTGTTTAGATTATTATCGAAAAGGGGAAATCTTCAAAAGATACCTACTGAACATACTAAATATACTATAGAATGTCTTTATATACAACATTCACAGTTTTTTTGTCATTAGACAATACAAACCGGCCTCCCGGCCGGTACCGCCGCAAC
>NW_020439189.1:27464-62861 GCF_000699045.2 Agrilus planipennis | reverse complement strand
AGTGCGAGTCGAAAACAAGCGTTAAAGCCTTTAATATGTCTTCAAATATAAATAAACATCTCGTTGATATTTTCAGTAGTAAATGGTACTAATAACAGCACATTTGAGCAATGCAATTGTAGTGGATAAAATGGTCAATTTTTCCGTGCAGTACTGTACGGATTATACGCTCCTCGCCGGTTAAGAGTTTAGCCGAGAGTTGTCTCCTTTCTTTTCTGGCCTAGTGCTGTTCTTTTCTACTTTGCGCCGGTCAAACTGAAGGTCACATCGCTACAAAAACTAAACGAAGTATAGTAACCGATTTTTGTTAAACATCTTGTACAATTATTTTGACATACTCGGTCATTTTCATAAGATTAACAGGGAGAGAGCGTCTGTTAACTCTCTAAAAATAAGTCGAAACAATTTTATTGTCACAAATATCCAACAAAAGTATAAACTACTACAAAGTGAAGCAACTAGTTGGCTTTTGATCGTATTCCACATCAAAAGATACTAAATCGATCAAGACAATGCTCTCTTTGATCTAATTGATGATAAATTGAGTGTAAGTAACGGGACTCCTAATAACGAACCCGAAGGTTGGAGAAAGGAGTCTCTCCAATGACTTGAAAAAATTGAGCAATTGGATCCAAGAAGTGAATCATAGGTCTATGACCAAACAGCTCAAAATCAGTATTAGTCATCATATCAACAAAACATTAGACAAGAGTCAAGTACAAAGTCAAAAGGTGACTGATACCCCCATACATTACTATATGCGGAAGTATGGCGATTATATCAAGTTTTGGCGTCCCATTGTTTACATTTAATTCATGATAACATTATGATGATGATTATAAATCTTTGTCAAGAAATCTTTAAATATCGTTGTTGTAATTTTCTTGATTAAACAAAAACAAGTATTGGACTGAATTTGATGAAATTTCTTTCTGCTCATAAGGATTTGCTTCGAGTTGCACCCCAGTAAAGTTAATATTACCTTTCATTCCAGAAATTTCTTACAAGAAGACAATGTTCACAAAACAAAATTTTGATTTCTGTTACAACACCAAATGTATAAACTGGAAAGTCTATGCATTACGTATACTAGAATAAGAAATTATATATATTTCATCAATTTTGTTTGTGCAAAAATCAGCTGTAGTAATTGTCATGCAACAGGTCATCCTAATTTTCAGATTAACCCCAAGGCACAGTAAAATTATGCTTAAAATGCACTCGTTGCCTTCTACACGATTCAGAAGGATTGCTGTACGAACAACATTGGATTTAATTGGTATAAAGTTGCAAAAATTAGTACTTTAGTAATTTTATTAGTATTTGAATATTTTTTTATAGTCTCAATTGGAGGAAGCATCGGTCTCTTTACTGCTGCTTCCGTATTGAGCTTCGTCGAACTTATTTATTGGCTAATTATTTATAAGGATTAAAATTCTAACTTAATCCAAAAAAACATATGTAAATCTAACGATAATGGGATGAGAATCTTCATTATTTGTTTAAAGAAGGGAGAAATCAAAACTCTCCAATTAACTTACTCTGCTTTTCAAACTACGTAACTTCTTATAAGGATAATATTATGTTAATTTTTCTCTTACTTCATATTCGTAAATGTGAATCAAAATGTTAATGCATAGATGTGTGTGTGTATTTTGCGATTAATTTTAATAAAACTTTAACAGTGATTAATTATTTAATCAAAGGAAAGAGTTATACTTTTAAATAGCAAAATCGTTTAATTTTTAACCTTTCCTCGGTGATATAAATTTGCAAATTTTGGGTTTAAGATTCATATTTTTCGAACTATTGGTTAAATTTTAAGATTTAACACCATGCGTATGTGCTGAATCATCTTATTTTGATATCTAGAATCTTTAGTTGCATCATATCTAATTTTCTTACGAATCACCCCGTATATAGACGCGCTGTTACTTAAATTCACTCATGCATTAGATCAAAATCACCATGAGATGATTTTTATTTATTGTAAAGATGACTAAACTAGAAAATTAACACCCTTGACATTTCCTGAAGAATTTAGTTTTAATCTATTGTTGTCCAATGTTCTAGTTCCTTTATTAATGTATCACACCTTGTATAAGCAACTAACATAATCTTTATATGAATACGCAGGCGCACGTACCTTAGTCTGAATAAGATATAAAACAAATAAGTAGGCGCACTTACTTTTTGTTTATTCGCATGCGCCCTCTGCTTGAAGTTATGTTAACTAATTACCCTTTGTATATCTATTATCTATGGTAATGCATTACCATTCTCTTTCTCCGCCGTCCACCAGTTCTATTTTTAGTGTTTGCGTTATGGTCGCATTGATGAACCACCGCGTCGGTTGTGATAAAGTGTTGTGATTATTAATGAACAAAATCGGACATTATCGGTCGAAAACTTATTTCTAATGTGAACTGCTAACGTTAAATTTTTTTATATTATTGTGAGTTAGCGTTATCAACAGCAGTGGTCACAATCTCAGAAGCCGTGCTGGTAAGTTTATATAAATGGCTACCTACTGCATCTATGATTATTAAAATATGTTATTTAATGTTATTGTTGTAAGCGGTGTCTACTTTTCAACGTTAACTTAGAAATATGTACTTTAAAAAAGGTTATTTAGCTCTTGAGCACACATAAATATGATGTTGAAATTAATTGGTACATAGTTACCGTGCTGTTCTTCGCCATCTTGCAACAGGATTTTTGGTACTTCATTTGAAGGTAACAATGTTTAGTCTTATCCTACAGGAACGACTTTTTTGAGTTCAGTTCTAGTTATAAAACTGCTCCTTAAAGACTTCCATAATACCTAATTGTTATAATTTAATGTACTTTGACGGAATTCATAAAGTATTTCGTACACTTTTTTCAAAAAAAATCGTCATAGGTATATAGCCTACATTATGATGATTTTAAAAATTTGTAAGCATTTCGAAGGATACAAACAAAAAATTAAAATGGGATCAATAGACACATTGGTAGCATTATTACCAATATATTATACTTAACTACTGTATTACCAAAAAGTGTAGTGGTAGGTAACGAACATAAAAATACAATCAAGATTTTTTTTACTATTGTAACCATAATTCACTAAATTATTGAGCAGGTAATATTTAGATTACCTAACTGAAATGGAACTGTTAACTATGTAAAAATGTATATACAAAGATACAATATCTATTTATTACTCATATTAACTTTTAATGTATTATGCTATTAATGGCTATAAATGCACAAATACCCAATAAAAAGGAATGGTAATTTTTTACATTAGTTGACATTGGAATTGAGACATGAAGTTTAGTGAGGTAGGTAGTACTAACCAAGTAACGTAGTGTAGTAGTATTTACTAGAATTTTGTTTAAAAATCAATGTGACTGAGATACAGGCTCTTCAAGTTTTCTTACTCGGAGGAAATTCCGGTAGGTACGGCCCTGGCTTCAGCCTTAAACATATCTTCCTAACATTATTCTATTGTAGGGGCATTAAACAAACTCGAGTCTGTCATAAATCTACCTAACTAAACTATGACGTCATCAATGCATATTTGGCGAGAACATCTGACGAAGGGCTGCAGCCAGGCCCGTACGAACCGGAATTTCCTCCAATTACGAAAACTTTAGGAGCCTGTATCTCAGGCTACATTGGTTTCCGCATGGAATTAATACTACCACAGGATTTTACATGGTGACTACTACCTACCTGACTAAATTTCATGTCTCAATTCCAATGTCAACTAATGTAAAAAATGACCAAAGGAATTATTTCAGTTAAAAAAAGCTATTTTTGTTTACAATTAACTCCAAACAAAAGAGCAAAATGTTGTAAACAATAAATACCATTATTACCTGGAATAGCTTAGACTACATCTTTTCTTAAATTGATTATAAATTTTAATCAAAGTATTTTGTGAAAAAACACGACCCCTATTGAATATATTCGCCAGATGGCAAACTAGTCGAATCTACCTCGTCAGCTCTCTCTCCCTCTGCAAGCAGTAAGTATGACGGAGAGAGATGTCCACTAACACATTCGATTTTTGGCCAAACCTAAGGAAGTTAGAGCCGTCTTACAGCAAGGGGAATTTTTATTTAATGTATAATATAATTAATTAAAATTAAAAGAAAAGGAAGGTCTTCCTTTTTTGCGCCAAATGATTTTTTGTTTAAACGTCCGTTTTTTAGCATAAGAATCTCCGTGGAAGCATATAGAAATATGTATAGTTTCAAATTTCTATTTCTTTAAATAGGGTTCACGCCGATATTTGAATGTTTATATCGTAATTTTGTAAAAGTGGCATTTAATTTATCGGAGAGATTTAAATGGCTGGTCGGAGGCTGTAAATAACGTTTCAAGGAAAAGGAGCGCCGCAATCTACAAACTCCACTCTTTTTACAGTTTTTGCATTTTCATCGTTGCTTTTGGCATTAGGCAAAATATGCCCAATTTGCATTTCAAATTCGAAAATGTCCGTAACGAAATTTAAATGTAGCATTTTATATTAAGCTTAATATATTCTCGAAACGGTTGCGAATTCAGAATGATACGAATAATAACGCACCCGCTTGATTTATTCTACGTTATGACAAACGATCTTACACTGAAAATTAATGTACACATTAGACTCCTAAGAGGTGGTACGTACCTACATAAGGAATTTCCGGAATTGCACAACATTAGTTAATTAATTGTACAAAACACAACTACAAAATTTGATTTGGCTGATAAACTCTTCGAAATTAACAACGAAACGACAACTACAATAAGTAATTATGATACATGAGATGTTATGCTGATATGCATCATCGTATCAATATTTAAAAATGTTTCAGCCAATTTAGAGACCCTTATTTAATCCAACGTAGAGAAGTAAATATTAGGAAGGGAGACAAGGATACACACTGTCACCACTACTTTTTAATCTATACGTCGAAGATGCGATCAACATCATTAAAGACAGTACCTACAACTGTAGGGATAGATATACAGGGGCAAAAGATTAGTATGCTTAGATTTGCAGATGATATAGCAGTATTAGTATCTAGTAAGGAGGAGTTAGAGATAGCTTTAAATAAAATGGAAGCGGTATTGACAAAGCAGTATTGTATGAAAGTAAATAAAAGTAAAACAAAAATACTGGTATGCAAGGGAAGAAAAAGTAGGGAAAAGGTGAATATAAGGGTAGGAGACGAAAAATTAGAAGAAGTGCCTGATTTTAGGTATCTAGGAAGTCAGATAAGTTAAGACGGATGGAGTAGTAGAGATATAAAGCAGAGGATAGCGCAGGGTCGGGTCACCTTCAATAAAAAGAAGTCACTTCTATGCTCGCGAACGATTAATTTCGAAATTCGAAATAGATTGTTAAAGGTGTATATTTAGAGCGCGGCACTGTACGGGTGCGAAACATGGACAGTGGGCGCGGCGGAAAAGAAAAGGTTAGAAGCGTTCGAAATGTGGTGTTACAAGCGCATGATAAGGATACCGTGGATAGACATATTAGAGGCAGAAACGGGAGTTAGGAGGAGTAAAGATAGGCCTAGATTACATTACTGTTTGTAAATAGTTAAGGATGTGGGTTGTTCTAGTTTTGGGGAAATGCGATGATTAGCTCAGGATAGGAAGGAAAAAGAGTGGAGGTACGTGTCCAACCAGTCTTAGGACTGACGACCTTATGTTGATTATTTAATCCAACTTCTTCACCTAATAAGGATCATCATNAAATAGTTAAGGATGTGGGTTGTTCTAGTTTTGGGGAAATGCGATGATTAGCTCAGGATAGGAAGGAAAAAGAGTGGAGGTACGTGTCCAACCAGTCTTAGGACTGACGACCTTATGTTGATTATTTAATCCAACTTCTTCACCTAATAAGGATCATCATTGTATCAAGGAGCAATAGAAGTGGATATTATAATTTTTTAGTCGCGACATTTAACGTCGTGAGGCTATAAAATTACTTTCAACAACACTGACGAGATACGATACATTTATCTTGATGAGGTCAACAATAAATCGTTGACGAAATGTCGCGAATAAAAAATTGCGTTATTTTTTGACCAATAATTCCTAGTAAACGTTTTTTTCTGGAATTTTTGGTTTAAATGTAATTTTTATATGACTTGAATGAATTTTGTTAAATGTTCTCTTGTCGACGTCCATTAAGTTATCCTTTGGGCAAATTATCCGATTAACAGATCTTAATTGATTATTTTTATTTTTAAAATAATCGATTAATCAAATATTCGCGTGACTAATAAATAAAATGATACATGTGTGCATATGAATATTCTTGATTAACATTGTTTGCTTTTAAAGAAAGGAAATAATGAAAGAAATATAGAAAACTTAAAATGTTCAAATTTTTGGGCCTTTCCGATATAACTGGAAATAACTGATTAACTAAAGAGCTTACTTATTATGTTAAATTATAAAATTAATATTGAAATAGCATATTCCGGCAATAATTTTGAGTAGAAATTTACCAAGTTTAAAGGAAGAAATATAAGTGCCGTTCTTATTTATACATTATTATATTTTCGCAGTAAGTAAATAATTGGAAAACAGAAACTGTTTGCTAATTAATTTCTTATACAGGCTCCTTGAATCAAATTTTCGGTAAAGAGCGTTTCAGTGAAATTTCAAATTAAAATTAATTGTAACTTCGTCATTTTAAAATGAATTTCTCATGTTCTTGACATCGTGGTAAACTAAATTTCGTCGACATGTTGTTTATAGGAGGATATCCGACTACTGAGTAACGAATAGTGGGAGTTTCTAAATATTTTATTTTAGTAAGCGTAAGTACTCATGCATACAGCAATTAAACTCGCATATTCTTAATAAAATTCTACTTTAATTATATGTACAGTGAGTCGAAGGTGCAGCGCAAAATATACATGCATGATACAGTTCAATTTATAAAGATGAGACGTAGCTGTAAGTCAAACTCAGTCACATTCTTTTTTANTTTTAAAGATCTAAGCATACATAGGGACAGACAGCGGGGGAAATGCGTTGCATGATTTCGTTACATAGCAACTCGCATGAAACGAACTTACCCTACCGCGCGTAAAGAAGTTTCACTTCAAAAAATACAACGGGTAATTATACAACACGCTACTGAAGTGAAACTTCTTCAAACACACAAACATACCGAGATAGGGGTTAAGGAATTGATTTAATGGTATTATTAGTACACTATGAATTTAAATTTTTTCAAATTTATTATCAATTTACATTATCCCTATCTTGAGACTCATTCTCTAAGTATGATACAATAGGCTTATGATAACTAAAATAAATAATATTATTTTTTATACTACGTAATACTATTGAAATTATATTTCACTAAATGTTAGTGTATTGTATACTAGCGACTCGCATATACCATCGCGGACTTTTTTGTAGACCTTTTTAAGGTGTACAATACTGTAGTACATAATTTTGATCTATCTCATAGGGTTCAGCCAGCGTTTGCAATATAAACGCCAAAAAATGTGTTAATTTACGACATCGCATTAGAAACCTCTAAAATTATCAGTGTTTCTCTACTATATTATGCATGTATTATACATATAAACCTTCCTCTTGAATTACTCTATCTATTAAAAAAAACCGCATTAAAAGCCGTTGCGTAGTTTTAAAGATCTAAGCATACATAGGGACAGACAGCGGGGGAAATGCGTTGCATGATTTCGTTACATAGCAACTCGCATGAAACGAACTTATCCTACCGTGGTAGTTTCACTTCAAAAAATAAAGTAGCTTTTTTCCTGTTTTGGTACTTTCAAAGTAAAAGATTTAATTTTAATATAGACTACAAATAATCTGTACCACTTCTATCAGACGTAAGTCGTATCCAGGTATCTAAATCATTTTACGTTTCAGAATTCAATGTTAGCTTAAAGTTTGCTATAAATAACCGGAGATTGTCTGTTTTCGTGGATGCAACTTAAAGGCATTCTTTATCCGTAATACATCGAAGTCACGTAGGATAATAAATAACAAAGAATAGATATCACCGTAGGCATTGTTCGTAAGGATAGCGAAATATTGTTTACTTATCTGTTCGTGGCAGGATCAGGCTTCAGTTTTGTCGACTCCATTCAAACTATAACGAACAGTCACGTATACGTATGAACATTTATAAAATATTTTACCGTATAACAGTAGAGGAAATGGTTTAACTGTAGAGAGATTGAAATACATGTATTTCAAATACATGGAATATTAGTATAGTTTGCTTGATGATGATTATGAAATACGACAACTCGGGGGGTTGTACCCCCTACAACGATTCATTTAATCAATGCAGTTTTCCACGTCTAGCGAAAGGCGAGATAAAACTGATATTCTCTGATAAACAAAATAAATAACGAAATTCCGTAAAAGAACTAAATAATAAATCTGATCACCATCATCATAAGTGTATCCTGAGCTAATCTTCGCATTTACCTAAAACTAGAACATCCCACCTCCGTAACTATTGTGAACAGTAATCTAATCTGGGTCTTTTTCTATTTGTTTTAACTCCTGTTTCTCCTTCTAATTTGTCTTCTGTTGGCCCTTCGACCATCTCCAGGGATATGATTTATTTGAAATACTTGCATTTAAAATGCAAATACAAAATAAAAAATACCTATTTTTATCTCGCATTTAAATACTTTTTTGAGAAAAGCATTTTGTATTTTATTTAAAACACTTCTCGATACGTATTTTCTGTTTGTAAAATGCAAATACATTTTTGTCGTTAAAAGTTTTGCTAGCATCACCGATCAAACATTATATAAAATGATGAATGAAAGTTGCTCACATTGACTATTGAAGGTATTAGAAGCTTAAGAAGGGAACAACGAGACATTCCATGAATGTCTTCTAATTTTTTAACCAAACAGAGCTTAACAAATTGTAAACTCCTTGAAAATGGTAATCTAAAATATTGGATCGATATTGTTTTCCGGGTTCAATGTCAGGGTCCATGAAATTTTGAAGATTCAAATTGATATCAGCACCTGCCAAATCACCACTTATCGTACCTTGAGCAAGAAACTACGAAGTTCTTTGAATTACGACAAAACAGCCCGCAAAACAATATCGAATTGATATGTTTTAAATGATATTAAAGGAGCTCAAATCTAAAGAAACTATGGATTCCATTTCATTTTCATATTACAATGTGTAAAAGATCGGTTACAAAATGGGGTTGTAAATATTTTGATATATAATGTACGCAACCCTGTTGTAGCTCTGACCTTTCATGGCGAACAAACTATTTTGGCATCAGTGTCTTTTTTCCAATTAAAACGGGTGACAAAGGCAAATAAGGAAGTATATAGAAGAATTATTTGTTGCTGAACGGAAGAAACTANTCCAATAAAAACGGGTGACAAAGGCAAATAAAGAAGCAAATAAAGAAGCATATAAAAGAATTATTTGTTGCTAAACTGAAGAAACTATAACATAAAAATAGAAAAACTATATCTCAATCACTTCAAACAGAAAAATATGAATCATACTCAATCTTCGCAGCTGGTGATATAGTGCAAATACCACTACTAGTCTAGAAAAACTCCAATATTTAGAAAATGAACAAATGTCGGCAAGATATTCTTAAAAAAAGTATTTTGAAACTACGTATTTTGCATTTAGAATTTAAAATACAAAAGGAAAATATGTTTTGTATTTTACATTTACAGCATAAAAGTGACTTCTTTTTGTTAAAGGCAACGTGACCTTGCAATATCCTGTACGACTTTAGTTAAGATTTTTGACGCATGAGAAGTTAAGCTATTCGCGCCTCTCTTTTTTATTATGGCTACTACTACGTCCCATTGATAGTCCTCTGGGACTTTCCCCGTATCGTATATGTGATCATCCATTAGCCTAAACATACATTCTCTAACCTCTTGTCCCGCATGTTTTAAAATTTTCGTCGATGTATGTGCGCATACTTTTAGCCCTAATGTTTAAACATCTAAATTATTTTCATGTCCCTTCACCTTCTTACAAAAGGAAAGCAATTATTAATATCTTATCCTTTATTATCATATTACAGTATGAGAAAGTAACCGATTGAAGACAAAACAATTTCTAACAGTGTAACGGTAGGACTAGCCGCTGTGTACAATCTTAAGGCAGTTTTAATTTAATGAACTGAAAGGTTTGCATTTTAATTTAAGTTTAATGGAATCCCGGTTGAATATTCGCTCATTCCAATGGCAGACGGGGTACGAATCGATAAACTTACAATTTCCTTTATAGAGTATCTAACGGAGCTTTCAATTACATTCGGGAAACGTCATTTCCGAAAGGTTTCGGGTCGACAATTAGAACTGCCATAGTGCGAGTTTCCACAACCACTGATGAAATGAGGAAGGACTTTTCTCATTCCTGCTGCTCGAAATCGGAAGAATTTACTTGAATATATATGAGAATTATTTAAGGTAGTCCGGCTGAGTTCGTGAATAGTAAAATCAGCAACTAAATAAGAACTTATAAAATAAACTATACTTTAAAATTCCTCAAAGAAATCTTAAGTGCACAATAAATTAAATAAGATAGTTTTTTTTATAGTAAGTTCAGTATTCGCCATGCGCAGATTATAAACATTCGAGTGAATTCAACTTTAACAACTTGTTTTCCTTTTATATAAAACTAGCGACCCGCCCCAGCTTCGCACGGGTGCAAAGTATTGGGTGAAAAATGGTTATTGTGGCTTATCCCTAAGAGATAGACATATACCATCCCGGACTTTTTTGTAGACCCGTTTAAGATGTACAATACTGTAATCCATCATTTTGATCTATCTCGTAGGGTTCAGCCAGCGTTTGCAATGTAAGCGCAAAAAATGTGTTTATTTACGACATCACATTAGAAACCTCTAAAATTATCAGTGTTTCTCTACTATATTATGCATGTATTATACATATAAACCTTCCTCTTGAACCACTCTATCTATTAAAAAAAACCGCATCAAAATTCGTCGCGTAGTTTTAAAGATCTAAGCATACATAGGGACAGACAGCGGGAAGCGACTTTGTTTTATACTGTGTAGTGAAGAAAAAAAGAGTGTTCAAATGATTGAATAATGCTGTTAAATGTACAGTGAAAATGCATTACTAAACTGTGGAAGATAAGGTTACGTAAAAGTCCTTTCTAAAAACAATATTATTTAAATTTTAACTACGTCGTAGATAGTGATGACGTGATGAAGAAAAGCAAAATCGAACTGGGCCAGTCTTGGTATTGGTCTTGGTTTTACTTATTTGGTTTTGGTCTTGGTCTTCTTCAAATACGTCTAGTCTTGGTATTGGTCTTGCTCTTGATCTTGATCTTGTGTGTTAAGTCTTGGTGTTACTCATTTAATCTAATCATCTTACGATGGTCGCCGGTCCTAAGACTGGTCCCTAAAACTAGAACATCCCACATCCTTAACTCCTGTTTCTGCCTGTACTGTCTCTGACTAGACCTTCATGCGTAAGAAGGTGTCCTCTGTTCTCCTACTCTTTCTAACCTTCTCTATAAATGGTATCCTCATCAATCGCCGGTCAAACCACGTTTCGAACGCTTGTAACATTTTCTTTTCCATCGCGCCTACCGTTCATGTTTCGCACCCGTACAGTGCCCCGCTCCAAACATACACCTTTAACAATCCTTTTCGGATTTTTAAATTAATCGTTCGCGAGCATAGAAGTGACTTCTTTTTATTCATGGCGACTCGACCCTGCCTTATCCTCTACATTATATCTCTACTACTCCTTCCGCCCTGACTTATTTGACTTCCTAGATACCTAAAATCTGCCACTTCTTCTAATCTTTCGTCTTCTAATAATGTTTCGTTTAGTCTTGCGTATTTGGATTGCTTTTACTGCTTTTTATCCTAAAAACTATGGAGTCATTTTCGAAGAATTATTTACGTTTGTACAAAGTTGACTGATTTAAAGAAAATTTATATTATTTTTTGGAAATTTCTCATGGTAAAGAAAACGTTCGTGGAAATTAATGTAATTTTATAACAGCATGGAAACTGTTTTAAATTTTTAACAATCCAAACAAATTTTACGTAATGAAAATATGAAAATCTTGAAAGAATAAGTACCCGATAAATTAATAATTAATCAGCCTTTTGCGCTGTAGATTTTCCTTTCGAATGCACGCGAACCATTACTTTCCTTATTTATTCAAAAACAGCTTTACCCGGATACATTTTTAATTATTGTTAACAACAAGAAATGCTCATATAAACCTTCAAATGTCACAATCACAAATACGCTTAGTTTCAAAACATTGATCACCAATTTTCAATCTTTCGATTGTGTATTTTATTAAAACTAAATAATTGTACTAAGGATATCTAATCAAAATACGCCAAAATTTCATATTAATGGGCACGTAGCAACTATAATTCAGAGCTATTCTGCAAAATTTGTAACAGACAGACAACGAAACAACCGAGCAAGGTAAATAAAAAAATCTTCAATTTTAAGTAATTGTAATGAGCAAAATAAATTTATTTAGCTTAGGAATCTTCATATGTATGTATTTTTTTAGCTGCTACAACAACGAAACAACAAATGAGTAGCTAAGACTTAATTAAATGTCAGTGATGTAACATGGGTACCTAATAAACACAAAAATACGAATATCTGTCAGAAATGTTTTTAGAATGATGGCACATTTCGTTCAAGTATAGGTGTGTGCATACTAAGGTCCAACAATTTCTGGCTTAAACTATAAAATAAAAAATAAATCTCGAACCATTATACCATATAAATAGTCTGCTTAATTAACCTCATCTTCATTGTTTATTTTTTTTCCCGCGATTCGGATTTTTATTTTGAGAATAAATAATCACGTGTAGTCAAGTCGGGACTGTATGGTGGATGGTCAAACTCAATGTGATTACATTCCATAACGGTAGCCTTGGAAACATCCCATGTATGGACTGACGTATTGTCATAAAGCAACAATACTCCTCGCAACAATTTTCCTCAACGTTTTTTTTAATACCATCTCGCAATTGATTTAGCAAGGAAGCGTGGTAATCACTCGTTTACTCTTGTGGTGCGTTCTTTGAAATCCACCAGTAATATTCCTTCGGAATCCCAAAACGTTCTAAAGATTGAGTAACCTTTGCTTGATTCCATGCGGGTTATGATAAAAAATCGTAATTTCATCATCTGTAACAATTGAATCTAAAACTTCTATCTGTCGGACAAAAACAGCTGACAGAAGTTTTGGGATCCACCGTGCACTGACCTTATCCAGAAAACGACTACAGCCAAGTTTCCGATATTTTTCATAATGCGTCTCATGCATTATTCATTGCGGCGATTGTTAATGCTTGCCAAACCCAATAAAAGTGTCGCGGAGTTCTAAAAAGTCACTGAAAATTACATTGCCCTCGAGATGCCCAGCTGACGTTAATATCTTAAGCCATTATGCATACTGTCCACTAAAAAGATTCGAACAAAGAAAAAGAATCTATAATAAAGAAGAAGAAAAGATTTTAAAATAGCATCACATTTTAGACAAATTGTTTGAAACATTAATATGCATTCTAGTCTAAACTTAGTAATGTAAGGTTCGACAATATTAAATGTTGACTTGGAATACTATGTTTACTTTCTGTAGCGATGTGAAGTAGAAAAGAACAGCACTAGGCCAGAAAAGGAAGGAAACAACTCTCGGCCAAACTCTTAACCGGTGAGGAGCGTACAATCCGTACAGTACTGCACGGAATAATTGACCATTTTATCCACTATAATTGCATTGCTCAACTGTGCTATTATTGGTACCATTTACTACTGAAAATATCAACGAAATGTTTATTTATATTTGAAGACATATTAAAGGCTTTAACGCTTGTTTTCGACTCGCACTACTATTCATGATTGAACAAAACTTTTGGCAGGTACTGTATGAAAAAGTATGTTTAATGAACAAGAGTCGAGAGTATAATGAGCTCTTTCAACCTACCTACGATTTTGCATCCAAGGCATTGGAAGGGGCGCATCGCTACAGAAAGTAAATGAAGTATGTATATATGAAGTTGTAGTATTGTTTCTCGACAATGTTGTAAAAAAAACAAAAGAAACTATCAAAACAAGAATTTATTTGTTTTGTTGTTGTTAAACCTAATCGAAAGAAATGACTCGCCACATGATTAAGTCAGTGACTCGCCCAGTAACATACGAAATTACTTATTTTAAATACACCAACTAGGTGGGTTGAATTTACCTCATTGACTCACCACAAATGGGTTTAGTGAAACTTTACTCAGAACTGCAACGTGTGACCCAGTTCATTGATATAATATGTAATAATAATTAATGCCGCGTCGCTTAATATATCATTTTTAGCTAGAACAAATGACTCGCCAAATGTTTAAGTCAGTGACTCGCCCAGTAATACATGAAATTACTGACAAAGTCGCCCCTATTCAAATATAAATAACCAATTCGCTGAGTTGAATACAGCTCTAAATTCGCAGCTTTTTGTTAACAAATGTGTTTAGTGAACTATTTCATAAAGCGGCACCTTGCGGCCTAATTCATTAATATAAATATTGCCGTTACAATTTGTATTTAAGTTTTGGCCTGAACGAATGACTCGCCACATTTTTAAGTCAATTCAAACACAGATACACAGATAGCCAATTGGCTGAGTTGAATACAGCTTACCGATCCGTTTAAATTCGCGACTTTATGTTAACAAATGAGTTTAGTGAAGCATTGCACAGAGCTGCATCATGCGGCCCAGTTCATCAATATAAATGGTGCCGCGACGATAAATATCTAATTTTTAGACAGAACGAATGACTCGCCGTTTAATTATGTCAATGACTCGCCCAATAGAACATAAAATGACTCACAAGTTCACCCCTTTTAAACACAGATAGTCAATAAGCTTAGTTAAATACAGCTTACCGATCCGTTTAAATTTGCGACTTTATGTTAACAAATGAGTTTAGTGAAGCATTTCACAGAGAGCTGCATCATGCGGCCCAGTTCATTAATATAAAAGATAAGTATCTAATTTTTAGACAGAACGAATGACTCGCCATTTGATTAAGTCAATGACTCGCCCAGATAGCCAATTAGCTGTGTTAAATACAGCTTACCGATTCGTTTAAATTTGCGACTTTATGTTAACAAATGAGTTTAGTGAAGCATTTCACAGAACTGTCTCGTGCGGCCCAGTTCATTAATACGTATCTGTAAATGATGCCGCGAGGATAAATATCTAATTTTTAGGTCATTCCACAGCTCTGCAACACCTATACACCCTCTTTTACTTACGTTAAATTATGCATACATTATGTCATATTCACTGAGACTGTAACATTGTTTTGTTTTAATCGTAATGTGAATCCAATACCAGCAAAGTAAACGCCTTTAACGCCTGAAACCAGCGTTTATAATTTTAATTTAAATCCGACACATTTATTTGCTGTCGACTGTGCGTATGTACCACTGTTTTCAGAACTGTTGTTTTCAATTTCGGTGAGTGTTATTTACTTTGCGAATACTTCATTCAAATGTCTATTCAGAACTGGGGGAGGTTTCTGATACACATCCTCGCATCTGCTGTAACCTGGAAGCTGATTGAATCTGAGATTGTTATTTACGTTATCACGTGTGCCGCAAGCAAAACACACAAGGAAATGACTCCATTGTAAACTACACAAACGTAACCGTATATTTGTATGTTTGTTTGTAAATGTGTAATTGTGATAAAATCGATTTGCCCCTAAACGTATTACGATGTTTGTATTTGCGCTCCTCGTTAAGCAGTTAATATAGGAGGAGGGTCTATATTTAATTTTTTTTTTTTTGACAAATCCTATAAAACATTTGTAATAATAATGAAATAATTTTTGTATTTTTTAAGTAGATTAAATCAATCTTTTTGGATAAAAGGACGTACTGTTCGTTTCAGGAAGTTAGAGATATGCCCCTTCCCTTTATTAGGATGCGCCGTAGTATAATTCCAAATTCAATCATATTTGTCTGCGGAGCTCATTTCTGCATCGATCATCGAGCGAGAACTAGACAAAAGTGTACAGTACCATTTGCAAAATTATTTAAACTGCCTCGTTAAAATTTTAGAATATGCTTTATTTGAAAGCATATTTAGCCAATAATAATACCAAGTGAATTAACTTAACGCTCTACACACCTATAAAACTTTTGCTTTGTTTTCTATTGTTAATTTATATACATTTTTATTTTAAGAAACTGCTAAACATTTTCGTCTAGTACTGTACAGTTCTGGCCGATCTCCTAAGACCGCCCATCGAGAGTTCTGCTCGTTCAAACTTGTTCCAACTATTTCTTTCTTGCTCACGCCTAGTGTGTATTCTTTCTATCTTCGCGCAGATTTCTTCAAGGTCACAATTCCAACAAGTTGAAATGGACTGTATGATGATTTGCAATAGAAGTCCATACTGGTATGCAAGGGAAGAAATCGTAGGGAAAGAATATAAAAAAATAGCAGGCGAAAGATTAGAAGATGTGGTTGATTTTACGTACCTATCTAGGAAGTCAAGACGGACGGAGTAGTAGGGATATAAATCAGTGGATAGCGCAGGGTCGAGTCGCCTTCAATAAAAAGTCACTTCTATGTTCGCGAACAATTAATTTAGAAATTAGATTGTTAGATTAGGTGTATGTTTGGAACGCGGCGCTATACGGGTGCGAAACGTGGATGGTGGGCGCGGTGGAAAAGAAAAGGTTACAAGCGTTCGAAATGTGGAGTCACAGGCGATTGATGAGGATACCGTGGAAGGAGAGTGTTAGAAATGAAGAGGTATTAGAAAGAATAGGAGAACGAAGAACACTATGGAAGTCATTATAAAATAGGGGAGATAAGTGGGATGTTCTAGTTTTAGGGAAATACTAAGATGGGCTCAGGATAAAAAAGAGTGGAGGTGCGTGTCCCATCAGTCTTAGGACTGACGACGTTATGATGATGATTATTTCTTTCGACACCAAATTGCGAGGAATTTATTACAGCTGGTGATAATGGCGGAAATAATATAAATGTGGATATAGATCGTCCAATGTAGAAAATATTTTGCATGATCCACCTATTTCCGGTAAAATGCTGACTTTTGAACGTGCTAACTGCAGTTAAAAACAATCGTCACGTAGAGAAGCGTCACGAGTGCGCGGTTCTCCATCATTTTAAGCGAGCCAATTGTCTGTTTTGCCGTAATCTCCTTTTGTAAAGGTTGGAAAACAAAGGTTGATTACTGGTTGCTTGACAATAAACTTGGAAAACGCTGCTATGCAAATAATATGCAAATGTTCAGGCTCTGGTCGTATAAAAGGTAACGGAGAGACAACCCATTCGAATGCTACGTTGCCTTTGTAATAATGATGTAGCGTGTAACTGTAATAGTCAGCTTGAGCTCTGCAATACATTCCAGAGATTAGTTTGTCGACGATGGGGTAAGCACATATACTTAACAAATAATACTTTTAATTATTGTAAAATTCACACCACTCATTCGTCCAATGGCAGTTAGATTTGTGTTATTATAATTTCCTTGTTTTACAATAAATGTTGAAATTTCACGTAACGCAGCAATATTTTAAATAGGCCCTTAAACGACTTGAAAATACTTAATAAATACCCAAGTGCAGAGTTAGGTGCATGGCCGCTACACCTCTGCTAAGGTGAACGAATTGCCATGACAACGAATACGTTAGGGAAGAGATCGCAGCGGATGGACAAGTCTACTGCACGTGCATGCTCTTTGTACGTGTATTGGTCGTTTGTACAGTAAAAGTTCCTTATTCACGGTTTCTTTATTCGCGTTTTCATTATTCGCGGGCGAAAAAATTGCAACCCAGTTCTTGTATTCGCCGTTAAAAATTTCATTATTTCCGGTTGCAATCGGTAAATAGAAAAGAATTCGGTGTCATTTATTAAGGGGATTGACCGCAATAGACTGCTCGTGCCTAGTGTGAATTTTTCGGAAAACATAGGTTTCTATTCTAAACATTAAAATTTAACGCTGCGAGATAAATATCTAATTTTTTGTATTGTAACGGACAAAGGTTCACACTAACTCGGTACCTTTTTAGTTTTCAATAATACGGTCATTAAAAGCTTTTACAAGTGCTTAAAATTGATGCTTCTTGAAGGACACGTATTTTCAATAGAAATTAAAAAATTAAAAAATAGTCTCCGACAAGCTTTAGGACAAAGCTTTATCTCTTTTGGTTCACACTAACTCGGTACCTTTTTAGTTTTCAATAATATGGTCATTAAAAGCTTTTACAAGTGCTTAAAGTTGATGCTTCTTGTAGGATACGTATTTTCAATAGAAATTAAAAAANATTGGAACAGTGATGCTTCTTGAAGGACACGTATTTTCAATAGAAATTAAAAAATTAAAAAATGCCCTTCTACTAGCTATAGAACAAAGCTTTATCTATCTTATTACAAAATTTCAAACTTCTGTTCCAAATATTAAATTCATGATATCTAGAACCGATAAGCATGTTATTACTCTATGGCGCGTATACCACTGAATCTCCTTAATGTATTGGCATCTTTTTAGTAAACAAGGATTCGGTGTTATTTTTCAACGTATCAGCATCTTTTGAGTACTATTGGCTCATGCCGAGGCGACTTTTATAATAGATGTAACCCAGTTTAAATTTTTTAAAGCTGATTATAACGAATAATTTTAATTGCGAATTTATCAATACATTGATTTTATTTTGATACATATTGATTTTATTTTGGAACCTTAGAACGTATCCCATATGATTCCATACTAATTACCATTCAATATCGACGGTTTCTGTATTCGCGGCATATTTATAGAACGTATACCCCGCGAACAAAGAGCTTTTACTGTATTTGCAATAAATAAGTGCTTTCTCCAGGGCTGAAAATCGGCTGTTATGGTTTTAATTAGCTAACATGAATTAAGAAGAAAAAAGTATGGCATCGGCTGGTAATGGAATCCAAGCTCGTGTAACTTAAGGAGTTTTCTACTAGCATCATTTATATTTCAAATAATAATACATTAAATTTTACCTGCATTTACGACAATATGCACAAATGACTTTTGCTTTATTTATGCACATATAGGTACGAAACAAAATAATAACAAGTTCCATTTTCCATTTATAGATACTACTATAAATAAAATCTACCAGAAGTTTTAACGTTCACGTAATTATATGTACAAATGATGAATGCAGGATGATGATAATTTAAAAAGATCCCTCATTCTGGAACCTAGTTAAAGCTACTAGGTACGTATATGTGAATAAATAGAAAAATTAAAAAGATGTATCGTTGGAACTCAAATTACATCCGCATGTTTCGTACAGCCAACGGTTGGTTATTAGAGAGATAGAAAAGAAATGGAAAAACTGTTTCCTTTGAAACGCTCTCGGGGTCTCATATATTATCGTTATTCTCCGTTTAACTTTGTCATTCTCGTTTTAAAATGGGAAAAACATTATTCTTTGTCACTCAAAGGACATTGAAAGCTTAGATGGAACGTATATTTTCAATAACTGGCGTATTTGCGTGATGATGAACATCAACATTTATATTCGATAACTAATTTTACAATTTTGAAAGTATAACAATATCCACATATAATATGAATTCATAAATAAATAAATAAGGTCCTAAAAATTAGGAAATGCCAACTAGATGGTAACTGCGTCTTCCTTACTTTAAGATCAAGTTATATGTATCTCAGACTCTACACCACCGGTGCGGCGATTTTAATGCAAAAGGTTTTAAACTCTCCCTAAAGTAATTGATTCAATATCAAATTGCTGTAGACGTACGTCAGCGGAGATGACGATCATCATCATCATCATCATAAGGTCGTCAGTCCTAAGATTGGTTGGACACGCACCTCCAAAAACTTTTTGGGTGTTTCATTCCCACCAGCCAGTAATGTTGGTGGGCGGGCAGTCCATCCGGACTACGCCGGAAGGTAGGGCGGAAGGCCCTCTTCAGCCTCCTTTCAGAAATCGTGGGAATGTGTGGGTGGTGGTTCGGGTGAGAAAGTTGAGACAGACGAAATGAAGACAGAAGAGAATGAAAGATTATCTGTGGAATATTACTGCCCCAGCATCTGCCTAAGTGATCCAAGAAAACCACAGAAAAACTTGGACCAAGGCAGACGGACCCGGAATCGAACCGGTGTCCTCCCGAATGCTAAGCAATGGTCTAAACCTCTAGGCCATGCCACTCGGTACACACCTCCACTCTTCCCTATCCTAAGCTAATCTTCGCATTTCCCTAAAACTAGAACAACCCATATCCTTAACTATTTGCGAACAGTAATCTTATCTAGGTCTACCTCTACCCCTCCTAACTTCCGTTTCTTCCTGTATATGTTTCTGACTAGGCCTTCATACCTGAAAAGGTGTCCTACCAACTATCTCGTCTATTTCTTATTGACTTCCATAGAGTCCTCTGTTCTCCTATTTTTTCTACCAAGATGATCAATGCACTTTTATTTAGTGAATGAGAAGAATTACTAACACTAAGAACAATAAATAATAGTAACCAGTCATTTGTCTAGTGGATAATAGAACAGCGTAAGCGAAAAAATTGATATTATGGTAGTCAAAAACACAATTAAAAATGCGCTCTTAATTTTCCCCTGTATATAGTCAGTAAATTATAACATAACAGAAAAGTGAAATATTTTGCTATATGATCATAGCAATACGTAATACAATTACCAATTAAGAAAACACAAAACGTATATGTATGTGAAAATCATGAAGAGTTAAAATCGACTCCATTGGAACAGTTGTTTGGTGATTGCAATATCTTGTATCCTGCCCCGTTTGATGCTTTCGGATATATAAAATAACACTCGCCTTTTTTGGTTTTTTATTTTTCACAATATCTACACTATTTAATATGTAACATTTTCCGACTATTTTTTAATAGCTTTATTTGGTTAGATTTGCTTTAAATAAACTTGGATTTGTAGCTCGTTAGAATTGCGTTAACTTGAGAAAAACTCGAATCTATCGGATTTGTCTTTTTGAATTGAAATATTGGTTTAAATAACTTCTGCACAAATAATACCCCCTCGAAGAATAATCACTCGCTTGTGTTCACTTCTGCACCCCTCAGGTTCTCAACCACAGGCAAATTCCGAAGTGATGACGTAGTAGCTAAATTAGGTTTTCCAGACGTATGTTGTGATTAGTACCTACTTAGACGGGTGCCATAAAGAGGCCCCAAGACTTATTTATGCAGATTTTGTTACCAGTATAGGAACAGAAAAATTGCAAACTTGTTTTTGGGTTTGTAAATTTATCTCTAACTTAAAACTAGAGAAACATGCAAAAATGTATACAAATACAACAAAAAAAACAGTAAATAATATATATATCAAGGAAATGACTCCATTGTAAACTACACAAACGTAACCGTATATTTGTATGTTTGTTTGTAAATGTGTAATTGTGATAAAATCGATTTGCCCCTAAACGTATTACGATGTTTGTATTTGCGCTCCTCGTTAAGCAGTTAATATAGGAGGAGGGTCTATATTTAATTTTTTTTTTTTTGACAAATCCTATAAAACATTTGTAATAATAATGAAATAATTTTTGTATTTTTTAAGTAGATTAAATCAATCTTTTTGGATAAAAGGACGTACTGTTCGTTTCAGGAAGTTAGAGATATGCCCCTTCCCTTTATTAGGATGCGCCGTAGTATAATTCCAAATTCAATCATATTTGTCTGCGGAGCTCATTTCTGCATCGATCATCGAGCGAGAACTAGACAAAAGTGTACAGTACCATTTGCAAAATTATTTAAACTGCCTCGTTAAAATTTTAGAATATGCTTTATTTGAAAGCATATTTAGCCAATAATAATACCAAGTGAATTAACTTAACGCTCTACACACCTATAAAACTTTTGCTTTGTTTTCTATTGTTAATTTATATACATTTTTATTTTAAGAAACTGCTAAACATTTTCGTCTAGTACTGTACAGTTCTGGCCGATCTCCTAAGACCGCCCATCGAGAGTTCTGCTCGTTCAAACTTGTTCCAACTATTTCTTTCTTGCTCACGCCTAGTGTGTATTCTTTCTATCTTCGCGCAGATTTCTTCAAGGTCACAATTCCAACAAGTTGAAATGGACTGTATGATGATTTGCAATAGAAGTCCATACTGGTATGCAAGGGAAGAAATCGTAGGGAAAGAATATAAAAAAATAGCAGGCGAAAGATTAGAAGATGTGGTTGATTTTACGTACCTATCTAGGAAGTCAAGACGGACGGAGTAGTAGGGATATAAATCAGTGGATAGCGCAGGGTCGAGTCGCCTTCAATAAAAAGTCACTTCTATGTTCGCGAACAATTAATTTAGAAATTAGATTGTTAGATTAGGTGTATGTTTGGAACGCGGCGCTATACGGGTGCGAAACGTGGATGGTGGGCGCGGTGGAAAAGAAAAGGTTACAAGCGTTCGAAATGTGGAGTCACAGGCGATTGATGAGGATACCGTGGAAGGAGAGTGTTAGAAATGAAGAGGTATTAGAAAGAATAGGAGAACGAAGAACACTATGGAAGTCATTATAAAATAGGGGAGATAAGTGGGATGTTCTAGTTTTAGGGAAATACTAAGATGGGCTCAGGATAAAAAAGAGTGGAGGTGCGTGTCCCATCAGTCTTAGGACTGACGACGTTATGATGATGATTATTTCTTTCNTTCTTCTAATTTTTCGTCTCCTATCTTTATATTCGCTCTTTCCCTACTTTTTCTTCCCTTGCATATCAGTATTTTAGTTTTACTTTTATTTATTTTCATACAGTACTGATCTGTCAGTACCGCTTCCATTTTATTGAGAAAAGCAAAATACATTTTTGCCGTTAAAAGTTTTTCTAGTACTACCGATCAAACTCTTTATAAAATGATGAATGAAAGTTGCTCACATTGGCTATTGAAGGTATTATAAACTTAAAAAAGGGACAATTAGACATTCCATGAATACCTTCTAATTCTTTAACTGAAGAGAACCTAAAAAAATCTAAACTCCTTGGAAATGGATAATCTAAAATATTGGATCGATATTGTTTTCCGAGTTCAATGTCATTGTCCATGGAATTTTGCAACTCCACACTGATATCAGCACCTGCCAAATCACCACTTATCGTAACCTTTAGCAAGGAACCACGAAATTCTATGAATTACGACAAAACATTATCGAATTGATGTACGCCAGCTGTGTAAAACTGAAAACTACAAGATACTGTGGTGTGCTAATAAATACATATAATCCAAAATTCTTAGAAAACGATTCGAAAAACTTCATAAATTAGATGAACCCAAACCTAAAGAAACTATGTATTCCATTTCTTTCTTTTATTATAATGTGTAAAAGATCATAAACAAAAAGGGATTGTAAATATTTTGATTTAAATCGATTGATGTTGATTTGACATTAATAAAATTATTTGCAACCCTATTTCGCCTCTGATCTTTCACGCTAAACAAACTAGTATGGCATCTTTTTACCAATTAAAACGGGGTGACAAAAAGGCAAATAAGGAACCATATATAAGAATTATTTGTTGCTGAACTGAAGAAACTATAACATAAAGATAGAAAAAGTATATCTCAATCGCTTCAAACAGAAAAATATGAATCATACTCAATTTTCGCAGCTGATATAGTGCTATTAGTCCAGAAAAACTCCAATATTTAAAAAATGATCAAATGTCTGCAAGGTTTTCTTATATTTTATACTTAAGTAAATGTAGAAAATTAAATAGGTACATACTACAAAAAAGTGTTTATTTGAAAAAAGTATTTTGAAAATACGTATTTTGTATTTAGCATTTAAAATACAAAAAGGAAATCTATTTTGTATTTTACATTTGAAATAACAAATCAAAAAAGTATTTACATTTTATATTTAAATACTTTTAAGAAACCACTTTGCACATTTCTACTTTTATCAAATTAAACATATCGCCGTTCTGTGTTCACTAAAACATGTCGTATTTTTTAAAAAATGATGTCGCCCCTTGATGATTGCATGCAATAGAATATTTTTATGTTCGCCTCTCAATCGCCAGTGGTGAATATGGTCGTAAGCGTTATCAAATGAAAGGTTCATTTGTCTATATATGTACAGAAAACTAGAAATATCTACAAAAATTATCTTGGCACTATTCAGTGCGGGAATGTTTCTATACTTCGTTTACTTTCTGTAGCGATGTGACCTTCAGTTTGACCGGCGCAAAGTAGAAAAGAACAGCACTAGGCCAGAAAAGAAAGGAGACAACTCTACGTACAGTACTGCACGGAATAATTGACCATTTTATCCACTACAATTGCATTGCTCAACTGTGCTGTTATTGGTACCATTTACTACTAAAAATATCAACGAGATGTTTATTTATATTTGAAGGCTTATTAAAGGCTTTAACGCTTGTTTTCGACTCGCACTACTATTCATGATTGAACAAAACTTTTGGCAGGTACTGTATGAAAAAGTATGTTTAATGGACAAGAGTCGAGAGTATAATGAGCTTTTTTCTCCCTACCTACGATTTTGCCAGCGCGCATCCAAGACATTAGGAGGGGCAAATCACTACAGAAAGTAAATGATGTATAGTAAAATAGGAAACCCCCCTATAGTACTCTCATGTAAGTTCGCTAGTTATTACTTAAGAAAACAAATAATTCATACTGTAAGTGTTCGAGTTTGTCTGACTACTTCTAATAGAATTTTCGATTTACACAGTTATTTATAAATTGTTAAAATTGGTGTTCGCCCTTTTTTGAAATTAGCATCCGATCGAATAATTGTAACGGTTAGGCAGAAGTCACTAATTAATGGAAATTCTGACAAAATTGTGAACGGAAAACCGTGTAACAGATACAATACTCGCTCCTTGCTTAAACGGCTTTATGCAAATTTCCACAACTTACGTATTCTAAGCTAATTCGTAATGCAAAAAGGACTGGCACAACTGAAGCGGGAATAGGACCCTCGTCCATTCCAGAACAAATTGCTTCTTCTCTTCTTTTTAGGAGCATAATAGAGGTTAGCGTTAACATTTTTCATTAAAAATCTACTCGAAAATGCAGACGCTGAAATATACCACCACATAAACAAAAACATCTGTTGACTGCAATTCTTTTATTCCGATAATATACCAAGTGTGCAAGAATTAGGCAGAAATATAATTTATAGGTATATATTAAACAGTTTTAAATTCGATTGAATCTACTTTTTCTTGATAGTAATAATACGTTGTGCTTATTAATTATTATACGTATGGCTATCTAAGTAGAATTGATTCAAAACTTGATACATCAACCACAAATGTGAGGGGTAGTTTTTTTTTAGCAGGTAGTTTCAATTTTCCTCACAATATTACTTTGATTGTACCAAATTGAATAATATATGTTTGCAAAAAATGTAAATAGTTTGAGGATCACGGGAATTTTTCTCTTTTTCCAAATATGTAAGTTTAAAGTTCCCCCCAAAATTAGTCTCCATAACGTATAATTGCAATATTACAATAAAAAATTGTGATGTTTTTTGTGATACAACTACAAATTTACGATTTTCGGATTTTCACTTTACTTGTGATATAACGCATTGCCTCTTGTCAAATTTCAAGATTCTTAAGTCGGGGGGAAGTATCCTATAGGTTTTGGTTCCCTTGTGAACGTCAAAATATGCAGCTCTGTGAAGTTGGCAGCCCCAAGTGCGAATTTTCAACGAAATTGACATGGTTCGTTTGCCCAAGTTGAACCCAGGATAGCCCAACAGTTTTTTTCGTTAGTTCGCGCTTAAGTCAAAAATAAAAAAAAAAAGTTCAAATTGAGAAACACTGCCTGACAATACTCTTTTTCTGAACGCGGGGAGGTATCAAACTGAAATCAATATCAAATACTGAGGTCTGCAAACCCTTGCAAGTGTGAAGAAGACAAAATTTTAGATCAACGCAGTCAAATGATGCATCTCAAAAAGGTTTTTTGGTGGAAAACAAAAGATACTCGAATAAAAAAGAGAAAATTCGTTGATCATGACTCCGCCTATATTGACCAACCGCTTAATATGAAGTAATTGCAGTGTTAAGTTTGGTTTTCATATTAAATTCTCCATTGAAAAGTTGGGATATAATGACTCCGTTAAAAATTACATATCGTTTATTATAACTGATCCTCAAGAAATCATATCCGGCTATAGTGACCCAAATGATTACCTAATAGTAACATTTTCGTTCATTTTTCTGACCCTGCCCAGTCCTCCTATAAAAAATGACAAAATATGTAATGTATATTGATATTAAAAATAATCGTTCTTTTGTTTTTCTCTATGTATACAATTTGTGATTTTTCTCTCTATTAAACTTAATAACTAACCAAAATAGAAAGTTGTTTATATTTTAAGACTATGCTTTGTATGACGCCCGCTTAGTATGACGTGTTTGTCATTTCCCTTTGAAGTCATTATAAGCGGATTCTACTGTATCTACATATTTGTACGGAACCCTCGGTGCGCGCTTTACTGAGGGTGCCGAATCGCATCTTAGATTTCTTAACGTTTTGTATAGAATTTTGGGTTGTATCATCATATTTATTAAGAAGACCTTTAGAGTTTTAGACCTTTTAACCGCCCCCAGCCCCGCTTCTGTTAATGAGCACTACTGGGCAGCATTCCGCTAGGTATTCTGAACAGCAGTGTCCGTGTTCGATTCCGCGTCCGTTTGCCTTGGTCCAAGTTTTTCTGTGATTTCCTTGGATCACTTAGGCCAGGGATGGCAAACCTTTACGTATCGACGTGCCATTTTTATAAAGAAAAGTTTAATTAGGTCATAGACGTGCCATCAAATAATTTTGTCTCTTTAGATGACAAATAACGTATGTTAGAGTTGTAAGATGCTACTTTTAGCAGAATGCATGCTAAACTGGAGTCATCTGTCAAACGGTTTCTGAAAATTCCTTGATTAATGAATCAATTACAGAAACAAATTCTTCAGTAACTTGGTCTCCGTCTGGTTTCTCATGTATTTCTAAATTGTTGTTCAAATTTGGAAAATACTTGTAGTTTCTTGTGATGATGTCGTTCCTGAAAACTGGCAGTTTAGCCTCAAAAGCGCGAATAACATCTACCATGACGATAATTGTTTTATTTATGCCTTGAAGATTCACATTTAAATTATTTGACGTGACGTGCCCAAAATATTGTGTCGCGCGCCACTAATGGCACGCGTGCCATTGGTTCGCCATCCCTGACTTAGGCAAATGCTGGGGCAGTAATATTCCACAAATAATATTTCAAATTTCATTCTCTTCTGTCTTCATTTCGTCTGTCTCATCTTTCTCACCCGAACCACCATCCACCAGTTCCCACGATTCCCGAAAGGAGACTGAAGAGGGCCTTCGGGCGTAGCCCGGAGGGACTGCCCGCCCACCAGCATTACTGGCTGATGGGAATGAAACACTCACTTTTTTTAGGTACGCCTATGATATTTTCAAGTTTTCTAAAATTGTTGCTCGGAAAATTCGAATGTGACCCTATTTGCTCACTTGAATTGCTCTGCATTAGTATGGGTTCGTAAACGGTCGACCACTGGCAACAAACAGTCATACATACGTATAATTAAACGACGTGATCCGATAAATCGAATGTCTACACGCTTATCCAAACATGGCAGCACGAAAATAAATTTAAAATTTTTCCACTTGCCGACTTCGTGAGTCTCCACTAGAAAATATCGACGGATCGGGGATTGATTGATGAGAAATTAAGGCATCTATTACATCGATAAAAATCAACGTCGTTTAACAATATTGACATTTTCAATCGCTCGTAACGAAAACCTTTATTCTCGTGCATGTTGACTCTTTTACACCATTACTTCGTACAAATTTTTAAAGCGTTTTTTAATACCCTCAAGACGTGTACGATTCAATTGAAAGGATTAAATGGATCTGATACGTGTAATGGACTACTTACAATTCGGGCTTTCTCTAACAACAAGATAATCCTTTGTGAAAGAAAATAGAGTTTACTAATACTTGTGTCCTTTAGGTGATCCTTATCGATATCATAATGTAATCAACAAATGTAAAATATATCAATCAGGTTCGAGGCGAGGACATTCTACAAGGTATTTGTTTTATTTAGACTAGTAATTTTTCCAGGATCCAAGATCAAGGCGAAGTTAGAGCGGCGATTTTTTTTTTAATATTAAAATGGACTTTTTAATTAGGTGTAAAAATTAGCTTAAAAATTGTCCTTTTCGAATATATTGCTCCAAGTGTAGGTATTTTTTAGTAGCAATAGGTTACTACTTGTTTAAACTTATTTACAAGAAAATAGCTTTAATTGTCATCATTATAAGGTCGTCAGTCCCAAGACTGGTTGGACAAAAAAAAAACTTTTGGGTGTTTCATTCCCACCAGCCAGTAATGCTGGTGGGCGGGCAGTCCATCCGGACTACGCCGGAAGGTAGGGCGGAAGACCCTCTTCAGTCTCCTTTGAGGAATCGTAGGAATGGGTGGGTGGTGGTTCGGGTGAGAAATATGAGACGGACGAAATGAAGACAGAAGAGAGTGAAAGATTATCTGTGGAATATTACTGCCTCAGTATTTGCCTAGGTGATCCAAGAAAACCACAGAAAAACTTGAACCAAGGCAGCCGGACCCGGAATCGAACCGGCGTCCTCCCGAATGCTAAGCAATGGTCTAGACCTCTAGGCTATGCCGCTCGATACTGGTTGGACACGCACCTCCACCTTTTCCTATCCTGAGCTAATCTTCGCATTTCCCCAAAACTAGAATAGCCCACAATCTTAACTATTTACTGCCTCTAATATGTCTCTGACTAGACCTTCATGCCTAAGAAGGTGTCCTACCAACCTATCTCGCCTTTTTCTTATTGAATTCCATTCTAGTCCTCTGTTTTTCTATTCTTTCTAATACCTCTTCAGTTCTAACCTTCTCTATCCACTATATCCTCATCATTCGCCTGTAACACTATTTCGAACGATTCTAACCTTTTCTTTTCTGCCGCGCCCACTGTCTATGTTTCGCACCCGTACAACGCCGCGCTCCAAACATACACCTTTAACAACCTTTTTCGAATTTCTAAATTAATCGTTCACGAGCATAGAAGTGACTTCTTTTTATTGAAGGCGACTCGACTCTACGCTATCCTCTACTTTATATCCCTACTACTCCTTCCGTCCTGACTTATCTGACTTCCTAGATACCTAAAATCAACCGCTTCTTCTAATTTTTCGTCTCCTATCTTTATATTCGCTCTTTCCCTACTTTTTCTTCCCTTGTACACCACAGTACTTTTGTTTTACTTTAGAAAAGAAAACAAATCAGTATTGTACTATTACTGTTGTTGGCAAATAAATTTCTTAGCTCTAGTTGTTATTTTATGATCTGGAAAATGTTATCTTTTAATTACGACTAGCTGGATAGTTGTCTGCTTCCCGAGTAGTAGCACAAAAACTACCCATTACGTGAAGTGGTGGTAGGCCAAAGTTTTGTTAGGAAAAGCGCATGACTACGCAATGAAAACGAGGAAAACCCGCACGGGGATGCTGTATTTCGTTGTTTGGCAATCAAGACGCAGGTACTTGAAACCGATAGTGAGTCTCCAATCCAATTGCATCGTCGTTTTCTTATACGATTGTTAACTTTATTTCCTTTTATCGAAAACGACTGTAGTGCGAAATGGTTTTCATTTACAAATGTTTAATTTTCAACCGATATAATACACTCGCTCCCTTATCAAAAATTACTGAGTTGTAGAATCTTTCAAAAAAAAAAATAGTTTCGTGAATATATAAAGTTCTAGCGTCTGTCATCAAGTATGGTAGTGCTAACTTTTACTCTTCTCGCCGTTTTAAAAGCAGGTNGAACCGTTCTTAAATTATCGAATTGTATTTTATGAAGACCCTTGTCATGTAACTAATTTAAATATTAATACACTCAAAATAGAAGGAACCCAATTTTTAACTAAGGAAAAATATATAATAATAATAAACAGTATTGAAAATTTTATTATTCTGTTGGATATATTCACCTAATGGTAGACTAATTTATTTTACGTTGTCAGCTCTATCTCTCTCTGCAAGCAGAAAGTAAGAGGAAGAGACAGAGATGTCTACTAGCACATTCGATTTTTGGCCAACAGGCACATGTGAAATTCATTGGTGAATGACAAACCTAAAAGGTCATGGGACAAAGCGGGAAAGCTAATTGCAGTATGATAATAGGACAGATCAGTAGTATTAACAAAAAGTTAATAAAACCACACTTTGAAAACACCGCGTCTCAAAAATTCTTCATCTAAAGTTTCCGAAAAGGTATCAGTCGACGCCAAATTGGATGGCTTATCTTCCGGTACAATTATCAAGATTTCTTAAAAAGTTTGTTTTAAGTGTTTGGTGTTTTGAATTCTGGGGTATTGAAACATGCATCATCAACCCGAAAGTTAATGATTTTATTAAGGATATTGTTATTTTCGGAAATTTAATTGTAACCTTTGCTTTACCTCTATGTAACTTACACTTTTTAATAACTACACAGAGAAAATGAGAAAGGAAAATCTACCTAAATATTAAAGCAATATTTACAATTCATCCTACCAGCCCGTTGCTTCGTACGCGAAAATAATAAAAATTGCAATTTGGACCTGGATTTGTAAAAATAAAATTCCAGCAGAAATAAATTTACTAGGTAATTTAGTTAATATTACAAATAAAATTATAATAATTAGGAAACTTGAAATAATTTTTAAAAAACATGCCAAAATTGAGATTATTATAAGTTACCTAATAAATTCTACAATTTCAACGGCAAATTCATCAATTTACAATCGAAAATTGTAATGTTTGCGTTGTCACAAAAATTTAATTTTCTCCGTGTATTATGTAATGAACGAAACTATGTACCTACGTAATAAACTTTTAGACAAATAGTTTTTGCGACTTGTGTTTCAATAGCTTCGTGCCTAAACGAACAATTCAAAATACCCCGTCAGTTTAATGCGTTCACTCAAAAGTAGCCCTAAACTCTGTAATGAGTTCTTCTCGTCTAACAAAATGAAATTCTGCTCGAATGATAGACGTACTAATATATACTATCAGTAATATCACGAAATTCTCTCCCTATCCGGACGTAATTGTATGCAACATTATTGCGGCTAGTACATATGTGTATCTAGCATTAGATTATTTGTTTGGAATGTATATATATTCGCTTTGATTTCAAGCCCGTGTATTACTACCCAATTAATACACCGTTTTTGTGTTTTATGTCGATATTCATTAGCTTCACCGTAGCACCCTTAAGAACATTTCAAGTAAGCGCTCTCTAAAGGAAATGGAGTTGTGCCTGTGAGCTTTTCATGAAATACACACGAAAAAAACGTCTAGTGAAAGATCCATTACCACGATTTTCTTATAGAAAAATAAACAGTCAAATGAGCCAATAGTAACTATCAATAATAAACTATTAAACCTGTTTGGGAGAAAAAAAATGGAAAAAAATTGAATCGTCCTTCTGATTCTTGTGTGAGACAGGGCAAATGAGGCAAGGTGGCGAGGCGGATGGTCGTCTTCACTCTCAATGAATTATATGGAGACATGCGTCACAGTTGAAAGGAATTTGGTTAATTTTATAAAATTTAATAAATAGGTATAATCAAAAAAATTTATTCAAAATAATTTTATTATTAATTTAAATACATTAACAGGTATCTAAATAATATGTATAATAATAATATTAGCGTACCTTATTGACGTGACAACGTCTTATAATTCGACGGAGCCGGCTGCACGCACGAAAAAACATGACTCATGCGGCGTTACCTCGCTCTGAGGCGTTCCATTTAAGGCTTGAAGTGCAAGCGAGAGCGCGGAACGAGCGACAAAGAGGCACAATCGGCCTCCGCGTTCGGCAGCGTTCGACATCTGTCTCTCTCCTACTTGAGTGAGCGATGCGTCCGCGTGGACAGCTGCTATACAATAATACATTTCCATTTACCTCCTTCTCTATATCCATACAAAATATCTATCAAACAAATAAAATTAAAATTTTCCTTTGAAAAATGAAACCATTCCATCAGTATTTTCTTATGACGTTGTCACGTTCAACTATCGTCAGTAAACCGACTTTACAGACAACCGATTTTTATTATACAATTGCAGAACGTAGAAAATTCCAAGGAAACTGTCAAAGTAATTGTAAACGGCCATCCGTTTCACCACCGTGCCTCACTCGCTTCCCATGATTTATCCCTCGATATTTTCCTTGAAATTAAGTACTTGTATGTATTTATAGGATTGATTGGTTTTTCAGACCATGAGAAAATCTCTCAGTAATTATAGGTACATTTCGAAGACACTTTCCTTTTTGGCCTAACTTTCGATCTGTATAACCGACGAATTTTACCATTGTCAGCTTAAAGCACAAAAGTTCGTTAGAAGAATGACTTCCTTCTAATAAACAGAGTCGACTAGATAAACGATTCATTAACAAGAAAGGTTCGATCGATTTAGTTAACTACATTTCACGGAGTTCGAAAATAAATCCGCTTTATTTTGTTTCCCCGAGGACCGGAGATTCCCGCGTGTTTGTTCTTTTTTGTATTAAAACTCGGAAGTTGCTTTTGAGAAATGGGAAATACGCACTAACCACAAGGGCATTTTGTCGAGTTATTAGCTTGTTGTTGATAAAAAAGCAAATGAAAATTTTGCTCACTTAATTAAAACTAGAAACTGTAATAAATCCTTTGGCTTTTAAAGTTTTGTTTTAATGTTTTTCTAAATTTTATTGCCCATAAATACCCTTTAAACTCTAAAACATTCCAACAAACATTTGAATGTCAACTGGGCTGCTTGATCATCAAAAATTGAAATGGTTCACCAAAATGTACTGTGAAGCCCTAATTGGTCAATGTTATTGGTTATGGAGCGATTTTATTATAAGAGCTCTGCTGTTTCAATGAATAACTGGAATAACTTCCAATTAATGAACATACATATTACTTTGTTGTACTACTTTTGATGCCGTTTTGTTATTTGCAACCAAATATAACACATAAACACCAGTCCAAATTTACAACTGTCGCGAAACTACATTATTCCCCGTGCCATCTAGTTACGTTAATCACGTACTACAATTGTATTATCAGCGAACACAGATTGTATACTAGGTATATTCTCACTAATATCTATTACCTACCTGATATATATGTAGTAATAATTGTATAGATTGCAAAATGATGAAGGAATTCAATAATTATGTAGAAATTTAATAAAAAATAACTCAATAACTAAGCATCTTAATTCAAACTATTACTTGCACAATAAATAAAATTATGAATTCCGAATTTGATACAAAAGCGCGTTTTATGGTACCCATTTTTGTCCTAACACTTAATGGAAAATTTTCGGAATGCTAAATATATAGAACCAATTACAGTAAGAAGGCGAGATACAAAATTAGAACCAATATTTTTATCAGAGAAAATCCTCATGGCCGATTCGGCGTTTCAATTGTCGAAAATCCGAAAATAGAAAGGACTTAACATCCAAATAAAATTAGACCATTCGCAGTAATCTCAAGGGTAAAGGGCTGATCTGATATTTGAATTTAAATCTCTCGCGTCGGATTACATATATTTTCTGCCTCTCAGAACTCTAATGGAAAACGAACTCGGTCCTTGGTTAATATTTACGCACACTTGTAAACGCTTATTAATGACACATCGGTTAACAACACTGATTATCTTATGAAACGTGAACCGTTCTTAAATTATCGAATTGTATTTTATGAAGACCCTTGTCATGTAACTAATTTAAATATTAATACACTCAAAATAGAAGGAACCCAATTTTTAACTAAGGAAAAATATATAATAATAATAAACAGTATTGAAAATTTTATTATTCTGTTGGATATATTCACCTAATGGTAGACTAATTTATTTTACGTTGTCAGCTCTATCTCTCTCTGCAAGCAGAAAGTAAGAGGAAGAGACAGAGATGTCTACTAGCACATTCGATTTTTGGCCAACATTGTCAGTCCTAGAGGAACCCAGTGTAAATAGAATTAAAATTAATTTTGCACTTTCACTTCCTTGAAGTAATATTTTTTATTATTTTTCGTCTCTGTGTCGAATATTTATATATTATGTGCAAATTACAACTCCTTGGATCTAAACAAATCTTTCGTTTTTTATTTAAATATTTTAATCGTCAGTTAGCTCCAGAATGTTATAGTGAAAAAGCGTCTTTTTGCGTCTTAAAATATTTTTTAAACTATTTAATAAAATCAGATGAAATTTTACAAAACCCTAGCTCTCAAACATTCAAACCGGCGTCAATTCACCAATCATTTGCCTTTTTTAACAATTTTTAATCGAAAAGTGAAATTTTGGCCACGGCTAACTGACAAATGGACAGACAGACGGTCCTAAGACTAATTGGATACGCATCTCCACTTTTTTCCTATCGTAAGCTAATCTTCGAATTTCATTAAAACTAGAACATACCAAAACCTTGACTACTTGTGAACAGTAATCTAATCTGCCTCTACTCCTCTTAACTCCCGTTTCTGCCTATAATATGTCTTTGACTAGACCTTCATGCTGAGAAGGTGTCCTACCAACCTATCTCGCCTATTTTTTATTGACTTCTGTTCTGTCCTCTGTTCTCCTATTCTTTCTAATACCTCTTCATTTCTAATCTTCTCTATCTTTATAATTCGCCTGTAACATCACATTTCGAACGCTTCTAACCTTCAATAATAATATATAAATGGTGGAACATCAATTATATTAATTGTGATACCTACCTACACAGTTATTCAATGTAAGAATACAATGCAATTAGTCAAGAAAAGAATATCATCTATAGAAATATTTCATTCATTGCAGTATAATTTTATAATAGTTTCTTTCCATTATTACTTGCATCAAGTTTACCTTTTCATGTAAAAAGAAATGATTGTATAGAAAGTTACTTTTTTAAAATTTTTCTCATTTAATTAAAAAACTACTTGAAGTCAGACGGAGAAAATGTGGTATAAAGGATTACCGCTTTCAACGTAAGCTAGGATCTACTAATAAGCTCTACTTCAAGTACTTGCCTTATACATATAATATTTAACTACTTAGATATAAAAAATTAATTAGTATCTAACAGAGAACATCTATTTCAGCAAAGTTACAGTTATGAAATTTAAAATATATAACCCGATAGTTATATATTAACCAAATGACATCAAATAGAAAAAAAATGTAAACAAAGGTAATATTAACAAATCATCCCTTCAGTATTTACTACTGTGTGGCAGTATTTAATTTTTATAG
>NW_020439189.1:0-26796 GCF_000699045.2 Agrilus planipennis | reverse complement strand
TATATAAAACGGTTAGTTTTTATTGGAAAGTAGTTAATGTAGGTGAAGAGTGAAGATCTATGTCTGAAGTGCTATTGCAGCTTTTCACTGAACATATTAACTTTTTATTTGATTTAACTTTAGAAGAAAACTTCGTCGACTCCATCATCAAACAAAATTTTACTTTTTCAACGTGTTTTATTATTTTAATAAACAATTGTACAATTTGCGTTAACAGTTCCTATGTAAATTTTTCTCTCATTTGAGTTATAAATTTTGTCACCAGATGGTGTATGCCCATTTGACGGATCCCAATAGTTTGATCCAACTTTAGCAAAATTCTGATATTAGATATTAGATATTTTTCTAAATAATAAAAACAACAAAAAAATAATGTCGGTGCTTTATGTGTTGCCCTTTTTAATGTAGTTAATTAATTTGGGATTTACATAAAGAAAAAATTTCCAACAATTTGACCTAAAGATGTTGTCGCATTATTACTTATTGTATGCAGAATTTCGAAGTTGTCGTCAATATTAAACTATTCTAATTAATTGTGCCATGCTCGTGGTTTACTTATTACTACACTTTTGTTGATAGGTACCATTTTTTTTGTTTTATTTTTGTAAGTACCTGCTGTTGCAAGCACCTTTTTAAGCCTTAATTAAATTGCTTGGCCCTAAAGAGATCCTGAATTATAAGCGAAACTCATTTACTCAAATAAATTACGTAGAGTATTAATCATAAAGTTCTATTCATTAATTAGAAAAGGTGCATGAATTTTTCAGTAGAAGCGGAGAAACTTATTTCGAACATCTCAGTTTCATAAAAATCATAAAATTAAATCAGACATTTATTTGTTTAATAGATTTCATCGTTACTTGATGAAAATTCATGTTAAGATTAAATAACAAATAACATTATTTGTCTATTTTCACTATTTTATTAGTATGTACTTTTAATAGTGAAGGTTGGCCCTAAAATGCTGTTATTTATTAACTAATTTATTAAATATGTATATTCTACCAATAGCAAAATCTACATGTGAGCAAAATACCAACTTTTCCTTCATTTAGCAAATCTAGTATGAAAATATCGAATTTTATATTAATGAAAATAATAATCGGTAAACTACGTAAATTTTTAGTATTTGTTCATCACAAATCAATAAGTGATAGAAACCTACTATTATTAACTGAGTATAAAGTTGTCTAATACAACTGCACTGTTGAGTATTAATATTATTACACCTTTTTGGGGCGTCGATAGTACAACTGTGGCATGCAACGGAAATTGCGCGCGCACAACTAACGAAAATTCAACAATATGAAGTTAGCAGCGTATGTGCAAGTTAGCGAACTAGCAGTTAATAGTTTGAAATAGGGATCTAAACTAAAGATTCTGGTACCGACTGGCACCGCTTTTCGCTTATTAAAGTTAGTAGGGGATGTATTTCTTTTATATTTTCTACTAAATGAAACTATAAAATTAATGTCTTCAAAAATATGAATTGTGAAACTATGAGCTTACTAAACCATAAGATCAGAAAGCTATTGGTTATTTTTACTTTTCCAATAAGTATTTAAGGAACGTCCTAGGCCCATCACGATATAATAAATGCTGTTTATATTACATAAAGATTAAAGGTTCGATCCTACAAGTAACTCTAAATTAGTTTCGAGTTTTAAAATTACAAAACCCTAGTTATCCATCGTTCTCGAAATGAAGAACTGGTTCGAAAGTACATAGTTTTAAAATTGTTTATTCTTTTCAGGTGTAACGGCGCTTACCAATGTCCACATTCGGATACCAGAAGTTGTCAGAGCTGGGGATACGGTGACCCTTGCTTGTGACTACGATTTGGAAAAAGCTGCCTTATATACCATCAAATGGTACAAGGAAGACTATGAGTTTTACAGATTTGTACCGAAAGAATCACCACCGTCCAGAGTATTTCTTGTTCCATCGATTTCAGTCGATGTAAGTGGTTCAGTTTATTTTTAAAGATTCAATTTCAATAATTTGTGGAACTACAGTGTAAACTCTATATAACGACACTTAAGGGACTGAACNCGGCGGTTTGTTAAGTGCTAATAATTATCTATATTTTTTACAATCATTTTAAATCGAAAACTTTTCCGTTTAGTTAGATTTAGTGTTATTATTTACTTTATTTACATTTCTTTGGTCAGTTCAACTTCAAACATTTCTTCAAACATTTTAAGTCATAAATTCCTTTGCTTTATTATTTGGTTTTATAATATTTTAGAATAATTTCATTGTCATACAGACAAAACGTACGTTATGAATTCAATAATTCCTGGTAGCATAAATGAGGTTTTTCTGTCACCAATACCTGGCCCATTGTTAGCTCTTGTATACTTGTTTTCAGAAGTTTTCTGTATCTACTTGAAGTCAACACCCTCTCGTCTATGACGACATTCAGGAAATTCCTACATTTATCTACCACCAGAATATCTTTCAATTAGACTCCACCCCCTTTCTTAGTTGTTCTCTAGTTTTAATTAAATTTAATATTGTTAGTTAGTATGCAAGAAACATTCTCATTAAACACATCAACTCAAATTCGCTACTAGTTTTATTTAAAACATTCTAGTAGAACGGTAGTTCAGTAACGCAACTTCCGAGTGGTCTCCGGATAATTTTTTATCTCACGACTGCACAAAACATAATGTATAGGTCATTTGGGGCACAAGGGTCGAAATATAGCTGATAGCCGTGACGTTGAATATAAGTAGGGGGAGGAGCAAAAGCGGATCAACAGTTAGATTGAAGGTGCATGTCCACCCAGACCTCAGACTGACAATCCTACAATGATTATGTTATAAGAATTGGCCGTTTCAAATTATGCATTCTATTAGAATTTAGTTACAAACAGCGAAAATATTGTTGTTACTAGTTCATGTTTAACTGCACTTATGGCTGGTAATTGCTGCCGCCTTGAATTACGACAATAGCATGATAATTAAATGATACTGCAGGTAGGCCTTTTCTTGAGTCCACACGAACATGGCCGCGTTTGAAAATTCATAGCCAGCATGACGTCTCATACATACGAAACATGGCTCGTTCGAAGCCCAATAAGTGTGAGAAGTTTTTAACGAAAACAATTCGGAACTGTCACATTCCTGGTCTGCGCTAGAGCCGACGAAATTCACGCAATTTGTCCTATTTTTATTTTTGGCGTTTTCTTGAGTCCACTGGAACACCCATAACTTCCGATTGAATGGTCCGATATCGATGGAGGTGTTATCAAAATTTTCTAGAGATACTGTGCTCTGCGTGGATAATAAAGGCGCCCACCTGCGTGATATCGTTTAAAAGTTATAGCTGTCGAAAGCTTTGGCCTAGTGTTATTTTTGAAATCGAGAATTAAATATTTAGGAGAACATATGTGGCGAAGTATTAGAGATAGTGCAAAAATTCTGGCAGAAATGGATGGCCCGCATCGTCACGAACAGAAAAAACTTAATTTCGAAAGAAAATAAATTAAAACTTTTGAACATTTTGAATTTCTGATCGGCACAGATTTCGACCGCACATGTTCTACAATGTTCGCAATAAGCCGGGGCATCCGTCTGTGAAAGAATTTTTCCGATAAGTCCTACCGTTCTCCAGCTATGGGCTTCGAAAAGTCAAATTTGAAAATATTGCGCTCGCGAACATAGCCGCGTTTGAAAATTCGTAGCTCCCTAGCATGACGTCTCATACATACGAAACATAACTCGTTCGAAGCCCAATAAGTGTGAGAAGTTTTTGACGAAAACAATTGGGAACTGTCACATTCCTGGTCTGCGCTAGATCCGACGTAATTCACGCAATTTGCCCTATTGTTGTTTTTAGGATGGTAAAACAAATTTTTCTATCCTTCGGGAACAGTAATTCTTTTTTCAGGATAAGCGGTACCCTATGTTTTTTCTTTTACTATACAGTGACAGCAAAAAACATGTTCTTCAAAAAACGTTTCTAGTACTAACTTTAGCAGTTACAAAGTAGAGCATTGTAATTGCCTACATTACAAAATGTTACTATAAATCGACTACAGAAACGTTTGTTCTAAATAAGTGTGGTTTTTGCTCTAGTTACAACATTAAAGGCCTTATTCATAAGAGGAAGGAATTTGAGAGAAAACCACGTAATCATGTAAACCCCACCGTTTACTATCCTTCGATCAAAGGTTAATTTCCTTTCGAGCCATTACCTCAAATATTCAAAACTTTTGGTAGCTATCGTACAAAATTGTTATCATAGTTTACAAGAACCCAAATTATTCGCTACTTTTTCCAATAGTTTAAATAAAAACAAAAAGCGCCAATGAAACTCGAATGTTGAACACTATTTGACAACTATTAAGTTTTGCTTTTAATACCCGGCATCCCCATTCTATTGATATCTAAAGAAATAGAATGCTCTGTCGGGCTGCCTGCGACGCGCTGATGAGATCCAAAAAGATCGAAATCGCGATCCGCGTCTGGCAGTTTCGACAGAATACAGACCACTTCGAATTATTTTANGGAAGACATATTCACTTCTACTAAAGATAACTAGCGTACCGTAACTTTAAAATATCGTATAATGTATAAAAGACTAAAGAGTAACTTTACACTTTTCTTCGAGGTTCTCAACCTCCACTCTTTCCTATCCTGAGCTAAACTTTGCGTTTCCCTAAAACTAGAACAACCCACATCCTTAACTATTTGAGAACAGTAATCTAACCTAGGTCTACCTCTACTCCTCTTAACTCCTGTTTCTGTTTCTAATATGACTCTGACTAGACCTTTATGCGAGAAGGTGTCCTTCCAACCTATCTCGCCTATTTCTTATTGACATCCATAGAGTCCTCTGGTCTCTGGTCTATTCTTTCTCATACCTCTTCATTTCAAACGCTTCCAATCTTTTCTATTCCTCCGCGCACACCGTCCATGTTTCGCACCCGTACAGCGCCGTTTAACACCTTTTTAATGAAGGTGACTCGTTCCTGCGCCATCATTTCCTTTATATCCCTACTATTCCTTCCGTCCTGAGTTATCTGACTTCCTGGATACCTACAATCAGGCACTTCTTCTAATCTTTCGTCCCCCATCTTTATATTCGCTCTTTCACTACTTTTTCTTCCCTTGCATACCAGTATTTTAGTTTTACTTTTATTTATTTTCATACAATACTGTTTTGTCAATGCCGCTTCCATTTTATTTAAAATTATCTCCTCCTTGCTAGATGCTAATGCTGCTATAAACTGCATCGATATATACTAGTATTACTACAAAGTATACAGGGGTCATTTTAATTAAATAATCATTATGTTATTTTCAGTTCAATGCAATAAATAGAGGCCCATAAGCAATTTTACCAAAATATCACTGCAATGTTTCTAATACATTTATTTACCAACCCCAAGCATTTTTTCTTAAAGCTATCTCTAACTCTTCCTTGCTAGATGTTAATACTACTATATCATCTACAAATCCAAGCATACTAATCTTTTGTCCCTGTGTATCGATCCCTACAGTTGTACTATCTTTAATGATGTAATGAAAATTAATAGGTTGTTTGTCCTAAATATCTTAAACTATAGCACATAATGTCTAAAATCATTGTAAGCTATTCCATTGGATAAAGTGACAATAGCAGCAGTTTTCATAGTAGAAATTTGAAGTTTTAGAAAAGATTATCCTGCCTTCTCATTCGTAGTTCGTCAGGCGTCTACATAAACCGTTGCATTTAAGAAGATTGCTTTTGTTACAGGTGTCTCGGTCGAATTCGAAGGAGGTGACTTTGACAAACGTTGACAAAGAAACGGCAGGAAACTTTAAATGCGAAGTGTCGGCCGATGCACCTCTATTTCATACTGAAATAAGATCTGCTCATTTATGTGTTGCTGGTAAGTTTGTAGAAAACACTAACAGATTTAAAACATTTATGCTCTCGCGTGTAGTTTCGTCTTACGTGATTGCTGTTTGCTTTGTGAGGATTCGCAATGAATGTCAAGATAGGCATATTTATTTTGAACTGATCAAATCGTTCAGGAAAGTCATTCTTCTGAAGTTACTATCAGTATCAATAGAAACAGTGTTTCCATCCCGATGATTCCTTAAGGTTTGCAAATGTATACTTCGTTTACTTTCTGTAGCGATGTGACCTTCAGTTGGACCGGCGAAAAGTAGAAAAGAGCAGCACTAGGCCAGAAAAGGAAGGAGACAACTCTCGGACAAACTCCTAACCGGTGAGGAGCGTATAATTGGTACAGTGCTGCACGGAAAAATTGACCATTTTATCCACTACAATTGCATTGCTCAAATGTACCGTTATTGGTGGTACCATTTACTACTGAAAATATCAACGAGATGTTTATTTATATCTGAAGACATATTAAAGGCTTTAACGCTTGTTTTCGACTCGCACTACTATTCATGATTGAACAAAACTTTTGGCAGGTACTGTATGAAAAAGTATGTTTAATGAACAAGAGTCGAGAGTATAATTAGCTTTTTTTTCTCTACCTACGATTTTGCCAGCGCGCATCCAAGACATTGGAAGGGGCAAATCGCTAGAGAAAGTAAATGAAGTATAATAATGTGGCCATTTTCATTATCTTCTACCAAAAGAAGCAATTTATTTTCAAAACCACCTACCTCTTCCAGTAATGAAAATGCACTATTCCCTGCCCTAATGGTTTAAACTATTGCTTAGCATTCGGGAAAACTTCGGTTCGATTCCGGGTCCGCCTGTTCTGGTGCAAATTTTTCTGTATTTTTCTTGAATCACTTAGACAAATTAATTAATGTCGTCTGTCTCATCTTTCTCACTCCAACCACCACCACCCCCAGCCACCCACCCACTCCCAAAAACAAGTTGAAGAAGGTTTTTAGCCTTACCTTAGACCTAGGAAATTTAGAGGCAACTTAGAAAAAACGGAATATGTATTTAATTTATAATATAATTTAATATTTGAACCAAATTACATATTATTGTTTAAAGGTTTAAAGGTTTTTTGCGCTTTGAAATTTTTATTAAATACTTGTGAATAATAAATAAAAGATCATCCTTTTTAGCGCCAAGTGAATTTTTCTTTGCAATAGGAATCTCCAGGGAAACGGAAGGAACTTCCTTCCAAAATATAACTACTAAGTTTAAATTGATTTTAGTACGAATATTTATCGAGGAAAATCGCACTCGCATTACTGCATTGGCATTAGCTTTTTTCAATAGCCGACAACTGGCAAATTTTTGGTTTATAAAAAAAAAATGTTTTTCTTTATCGTGATTTTTCTGTTGTGTCTATTACCAAGTAGTAAATGTTGTAGAACACCGCGCAACAACAACATATAGTGAACATTTCACTTCAATTTTTATTTATGTCTCTGCACAAACGTTCGTAACACGAACCCCTCTGAAGCATCTCAACTCATTAGATTTGAATCGCTGCGCTGCCTCTGTAAGAGAGATATACACATATATACGTTATTCAGAAACCCGATTCTGCAAAATTCACTGTATTCTCTATCATTCGCGTCCGCAATTCCGTAGAATTAAAATTTCAGCAAAATGAGCAGCATCACTTCAACGATTCATGATGTTTATTCATTTGTAAAGCGAATGCCTCCTTACATAGGTTTTTAAATGCGGCTTTGAATTTGGCTCTCTTTGTAAACATGCATACTATATAAAAATACATTTACATACGCGGAACGAATGTCGATTTATTACAAAGCCTTTACGTACTTCAAAAACGTTATCGTGGATTTCGTTTATTTATCGAAAATAGCACCGAACAATATATGCGTCTGTACCTAGATACCTATAGGGGAATTGGACAACAGGGCGATTATTTATTTATTTATTTGAACCAGAAGTAATTACATACATACATATATTATTACATATAAGTTGCAGTAATTCTGCAGAGGTAATAAGTTACCTGTTCGCAGTCTGGTTAAAGAAAAGATAAAGAGGAGAGTAGAAGAAAGCTTATAACTAAAATAACAGTTAATGTAATATATGAAGCTTAATACTAAATCTATGAGTTTGTCTCAAATGTTATTTTACATTTAATTAAGATGATATTAGTTATATATGTAATGTTTTTATAATTATCTATCTTTGACCATATATATTTTAACATTTTATGGTGAGATCTTTTGTATCTTAAGTAATAATACCTATTGCACATATATAGGTTCTTATATCTAAGATTAATTAATCAGTGATAACAATTTTATTTTTATTTGGCATTAATAGACCTTTATAGGTTAATAGTTAATTGTGTGATTTTTGTACAGTCGATTTTTCAGTCTTCTTTTCTTTTTTTGTTTTTATCCTAGTATATTGGCTTTAATCCAATTCTTTATTTTCAATTTGAATGAGGCACTTTTGGTGTTTAGTAATTTAAGGTCGGCACTCAGATCATTGTATATTCTTATGGCCACGATGTGGTTATTCATGTTACTTACGGTTTTACTGATATTTGGTAGAGGTATTATTTTTTTCCTAGTTTTACTTGTGGATATATTGAATTTTTCTTTGAGTTGATTATAATGGTATTTTAACGATTCAAATGCAAATATTTGTTTTAGATTTAAAGGAACGTTTTGTACAAAAGTATTTTTGTAGACAATTTTTAATATTCTGTTTTGTTGTTTTTGTAATGGCTCTAAATTATTTTTATAGGCTCCACCCCACGATATATTTCCATAGCTTAGTATACTGTGAAAATATGCATAGTATATCATGCTTAGTGTTTCTGAATTCATAAATTTAGATAATTTATATATAATGTATGTTAGGTATTTAGTTTTTTTTAATATAAAATCTATGTGTTTGTTCCATTTTAAGTTATAATCAAAGAATATTCCTAAATATTTACATGTTTCGACTCTTTTGATATTTATATTATTAATCTTAATATTCATNATTAATAGACTGGAACACCGCTATGAGAAATGTATCAGCCTTGGAGGAGATTATGTTGAGAAATAAAAAAAAAAAATTTTTAAAAACCTTGTTTTTCTTGGTCAGGCCGGAAACTTATCAATCCACCCTCGTATAATTTAACATTTTATGGTGAGATCTATTGTATCTTAAGTAACAACAAAATAAAATGTTAATTACACTAGAAAAGGATTAATTCGAATGTTTTGTTTGTAAATACGAAATGCAATTTTTCATAATAAATACCCCATATAATCAACGACGGGAAGTGCCCAGCTGCTTTAGCTCCACCAGTTGGAATCGGACTCAACGGGCAGTGAGTTGATAGCCCACATGCTGAGTTAAGGACCTATGCCGCGAAATGCCCATTTCTTTGGGTAGTCCCCTAGTTGAACGCTTATGGCTTTGGATAGGCTTCAACTTGGGAATTACTCACCTTGATAACCAGTGGCGCAACAAGGGGGGCTGCACGGGTGCCTGGGCACCCACTCGATTGGGTTGGGCACCCAGTCCATTCCAGTCGATTCAGATAATAACCCAACTTAATATAATAAATTCAATACGTTGGTGACCTTTTTTTGAAGTGAAACTTCTTTACGCACGGTGGGGTAAGTTCGTTTCATGCGAGTTGCTATGTAACAAAATCATGCAACGCATTTCCCCCGCTGTCTGTCTCTATGTATGCTTAGATTTTTAAAACTACGTAACGGATTTTAATGCAGTTTTTTTAATAAATAGAGTAATTCAAGAGGAAGGTTTATATGTATAATACATGCATAATATAGTAGGGAAACACTGATAATTTTTGAGGTTTCTAATGTGATGTCGTAAATAAACACACTTTTTGCGCTTACATTGTAAACGCTGGCTGAACCTTACGAGATAGATCAAAATAATATACTACAGTATTGTACACCTTAAAAAGGTCTACAAAAAAGTCCGCGGTGGTATATGTCTATCTCTTAGGGATAACCCACAATAACTATATTTTTCCTTTACTTTTTACGAGAAATAATGACTTATTTACCAAGCGATTTTAAGGAATACAGCATTAATCCTTATCCAATTAAGTACTTTTAAATACATTGTTCATTTAATATAGATCAATATGCGGCGGTACCGGCCGGTTTGTATTGTCTAAAGACAAAAAAGCTGTGATTGTTGTATATAAAGACATTCTATAATATATTTACTATCAGCATTGCGTCCGTGCGAAGCATAGTGTAGAAATAATACCATTAAGCCAGTTCCTTAGTTTCACTTCAGTAGCTGTTCATATTGTATAATTGCACGTTGTATTTTTTTGTTTTTTAGGCATTTTTATGGGAGCACCCAGTCAAACTGTAACATTGTTGCGCCCCTGTTAATAACCCTCAGATACTACGGTGGCTTTTATTTTTTATATTTCGTTCATTACATACACGAAACAGTCAATAAAAATCATATTCGTTATTTTAAAAAGAAACGACTAATAGATACTTACATTTTTAATTATTCTTGCAAGTGTTACATCTTCAGGTGTCATGATTCTTCGAATATTTTCCGTTTGTCGAAAGTGAAGAGTTTACTTTATTGCCTCTTCACAAAAACAAATCTATTGCTTTTGTTACAAATCAAGTTTCCGTAATTAATCCCATTGTACCGTTCACAAGGGGTAACGATTCGGCTTTCAGGATAAATAGATATGGACAAATTCGTTAACTCGGTTTTCATTTTGTTTCAGATATCCCCAACGACGGTCCCATTTTAGAAACTCGTCTACACAAAGTTGAGCCTGGAGCAGGAATTACAGCCAACTGCACAAGCCCTGCATCACACCCTCCCATGAATATTACTTGGTACATAAACGACGTCGAGGTAAACTTAAGCATGCTATTCTAATTAAAAGGTGCAAATTATTTACACGTTGCCATCGCTGCTAATATTTACTTATTATTATATATCAGGTAACACAATATAAATATTCATGAAGGTATATAGGTACAGTATGTCCCGAAAGCGGTGAATAACTTTTCTATAGTTTTCGAGTATTTTAATCATCGACATCGTATTGATTTTGAAAGATCTATTCACTGAAATAGTATTCAACAACTCAATATGGTACGCAATTTTTTTTTTGTCTCAACCGCCATTTTGTAGTTTTCTGCCACCATTTTGATACGATACGTAGTCCAATCGATAGTCACTTCGTTTATTACAATACAAAGAGGCGTTTGGATGCTTTGAAGATATAAAGAATGCCATGCATATCCAGATACGTGCAATCGGGTAGAAAAAGAGGATGTTACATGTCATAAATAGTCAAAATAAAAAAAATTATGTAGCTAAAAATACAAATAAGTCTTTTTTTATTTTGATTATAACCGGGGCTTCCTGGTATGACTAATCTCTTATCAGTTGGCGCTTAAACAAATAGAGAGAAATAGAGAGAAAAAGACACAGATGTTAACCATTCGTTTGCTAATCTTGAACAACGCGACGCATTTTGGGGACTGATTTTGGAGGAAAACTTAAACCGTACTCGGAAATAATCTTGAAGACTCGACTTGCACGGAACCCTCGGTGCGCCAGTCCGACTCCTTTTTTGCACAATATTCCTAAATAGTTGTGCTATCACACTGCGTTGCAATTTATAAATAGCTACTGTGTTTTTTTTTCAAAATTTTTAAACTACATTATCTGCAAAATATATAAAACAAAATTTAAAACTACCAAATAAAAGTTTTGGTATCTAGATCCCTGGAGCATGGAGTTCATCCCTTTACACTTTTGAAAGGTTATCCACTGTTATGATGCAGATTCTATACGTAAAAATCTTCAAATAAAAATTACGTTCACTTTGAGATAAACAATTTTTCCTTTTTTCTCTTGGTGAATCTTATGTTACCTATTACAATAATAATGTGATTTTTAAATATTTCATTTCTAATGATTTTCCGTCATTATCCACACATTCTTTTCCACGTAAAAGAAAAATGAAACATGATATTAACTAATTCTAAAGATAAATTCTGTTTAAGGATCAACTTTCCTTTTTCTTTAATAAAAACAATCCATCCCCATTTGGTTATTTTATAAGAAAGTTTTTATGTTTAATCACAACTTTGTAGAGACACAAGATATTGAGTCAATTTGTAAAAGCAGGTCTAGGTATTTTAATATCACATTAATTTACGTGTAACTTATTTTCTGATATTGTAAGGTAAAATATTTTTTCTAAAGGAACTACTGTTGAGATAATTTTTTTTTCGTATTTATTGAGTCGAGTAGAAGCATTTACATTTAATTAATTTCTTTAATTGATGATATTTTCTACCTGGAAGGTTTGAAAATAATCAAGATAATTTTTAGTTATTGAAAGATCTGAACTATTTCATCCGTTTCGCCCACCAGCTCGAGGGCTTCGTCAAGTTAATTGTAAAGTTAACAATTATGGTGGCTGCTAACAGCCTTTTTGTAAAATCTCATTAGGAATTGTTGTTTAAAAAGTACATTAAAACCGGTTACTTTGATGATTGCAGTTGGGACAATTTTATATTCGGAACCAGCGATTTAAGAAAAATAAAAAATTCGCGTTACTGTTTAAAAACCCTAAGCGAAAAGTAGATTGAAGTGTTCTAGTTTCTTTTGCAGGTGAATCCTGCGAGTAGTAGCATTCAAACTGAGAGCAAGGTAACCGAGCACGAAATTTACTCGAATCTAAAAAGAGTTCAATCCATTATTCATATACGACCAAATTCGAAACTTTTCGCGAATAGTAAAATGAAACTGCGCTGTTTGGCTACGATGTACACACTTTACAGACAAACCGCTGAACTAGATATCGAGGAAAATGCACCTCTGTTAGCACTCGTTATGGCAACAGATTCTCCAAAACATGCAGGTACGAAAAAAACATACAAAACTGCATGTTTTGTTTCCTTGCTTTATTTATACCTTGCATTTGCATGAGCCTGTGTTCGATGCACGAATACGTCCCTGTGTATATTTTACGTATAAATGTTATATGCATTTTATTTATTATGGATACATAAATAGTGTCCGCTGCAATTCCTACCTAGCATCTCTTTTCAATGTTTACGATGTTCCCTACAACGTCTGTTGTGAGTAAAAGTAGGCGTTCTGTCAATAATCGCTCTATTCTCCTTTTTGTTTATTGGTGTGCGCTGCAATTCCTGCCTGGCATCTCTTTTCAATGTTTACGATATTCCATACAACGTCTATCGTGAGTAAAAGTAGGTGTTCTGTCGGCAACCGCTCTATTCTCCTTTTTATTTATTGGTGTACGCTGCAATTCCTGCCTGGTATCTCTTTTCAATGTTTACGATATTCCCTACAACGTCTATCGTGAGTAAAAGTAGGCGTTCTGTCAGCAACCGCTCTATTCTCCTTTTTATTTATTGATGTGCGCTGCAATTCCTGCCTGGCATCTCTTTTCAATGTTTACGATATTCCCTACAACGTCTATCGTGAGTAAAAGTAGGCGTTCTGTCAGCAACCGCTCTATTCTCCTTTTTATTTATTGATGTGCGCTGCAATTCCTGCCTGGCGTCTCTTTTCAATGTTTACGATACTCCCTACAACGTGAGTAAAAGTAGGCGTTCTGTCGGCAACCGCTCTATTCTCCTCTTTATTTATTGGTGTGCACTGCAATTCCTGCCTGGTATCTCTTTTCAATTTTTACGATATTCCCTACAACGTCTGTTGTGAGTAAAAGTAGACGTTCTATTAGCAACAGCTCTGGTCTAGTGAGTAAGTTGAAAGAAGAAAGTAAATGCAACAGTTTTATTGCGAACTATGCCAATTTTAAACGTCCCAACTATAGTTACAGACCTGCACGTACGTTCATATTCCTGGCATTAAAAAGGAACTTTATACCTTTTTGTTTATAGTCAAAACGACTCATACAAACGGATATAATTGTTAAATTATATAATTAGATTAGATCGCTACAATTTCTATTTCTTCCCTTAATTTATACGATTGTGACCAACAGGAATGAAAAGTCCTTTCATTTTTTAAACTAATAATCGACATTCCCTTCTTTTAGTTTTAGCAGTCAGTTTATAACTTTTTTGAAATGGCATAAAATGAGTTGTAGATAAATATTAATCTATTGTTCCAATTTGTTCCAATGTTAATACAAAAGATAAAAAGCTACAACTTATTTTATGCCATCCTGAAACAGACGCGGATCCAGGATTTTATTTAGCGCGAAGGGGCAATTTTTCTGTGATCTTCCCGAAAAATTGTTTTATACAAAAAAATTCAGCTAATTTTCCACATAATACTTGCATTTGAACAATGCTTTATTTATTGGTCTTTAAAAAAATATGAAAATAAATAAGAGAACGAAGAATCATGTATTTAAATATTCCTACCATCGGTTTATGCATGTGATGGGATACTTATCGAATAAAGTTTTAACCGAGGCAATAACTGTCATTGTTTAAAAAATACACATTTTTTTGTTAACAGTCAAAATGATGAGGTAAAAGCAATTCTAATAAATTAAACATAATCAAAAATACTTCACACTACGTTTCAATTCATGTTTGAGCGTGTTATCCCTAAACTAACGTAAATATATACCTTGTAGTTATTTTTTGCGTAATGTTTTCTACCTGTTAAAAATCGGAAAACGTTATTTCTTTTATTCTTTCATAGAAAAATTACTGTAAATATTTACATTCTATAAGTACGAACTTCTTCTTGCGACTTCACAATTGCCTCCATCACTTCCGATAATCCCCTTGATGTCTGTAAAGTCCCATCGAAATAAGTTCAGCCGTTTCGAAGATTAGTCCATACACATATGTATATGTAGATCGGTACAAAGGAAATTTTTTCCTAAAAAAAAAGCTTCTTTTTAACACCGTAGTAGCGAAAGCAATGATGGAAGTACAAGGTCACGAACTTGAATTTTCTGCGTATGTACATTTAAGCCTCTTACCCCACTAAGTTTTAAATTTTAAAGAGCTTTTCGTAAACTAAATCTGCTTAATCCGTAACTTCAAGGGCAAACTTCTCGAGCTAAGGCGCAAAGCTGGATGAATTTTTTATCACTTAGAATGCATGCGGTACGAAAAAATGATGCCGACCTTTCATGATTACATGTACTAGCATATTGCTTTGTTTGGTTTTCAATTCGCTGCTAGTGTATATCGTTGTAGATTATTTATGTCACTGTCTAATTGTCTAATCGAATTCTAGACTATAGTGTATCTCTGTATATCCCGTAGGACGCCGGTCATTCGCTCATAAGAATACCTTATGATAACGTTTCTTAAACTTGATAATAATCGGTCAAAAAAAGAAGTACTTTTACAATTACAAAAAGTAATTCGTACTCGCGACTTTACTGTTGTAACGTCTGATCCAGTGGCATATCGTGAATTTCTCCCACTCGGGGCTAAGCCTAAATTTGCCTTCCTTCCTATTTTCACTATTATGTAAGTCCTTTTATTTAATTTGGTTGGAATTATAACGAGAATGTGTACAGAAAGATTTACATTTTTAATTTAGTTTTTTAATGAGGTTCTTTACAAATAGCTTTCTTTACAAACTGATACAGATGCATACGTATATTGAGTACTACAATAGAATCCGCTTATAATGACATCGAAGGGAAATGACAAACACGTCATATTAAGCGGGCGTCACACAAAGCATAGTCTTAGAAAATTAACAACTTTCTATTTTGGGTAGTTATTTAGTTTAATAGAGAGAAAAACTACAAATTGTATATATTTATTAACAGGAAAATAAAAAGAACGATGAATTGTAATATCAATATACATAACATATTTTGTCCTTTTTTACAAGAGGAGTAGGAAGGGTCAGAAAAATGAGCGAAAATGTTATTATTAATCATATGAGTCACTATAGCCGAATATGATTTCTTGAGAATCAGTCATAATAAACGATATGTCATTTTAAACGGAGTCATTATATCCAAAGTTTCCCATAAAGAATTTAATATGAAAACCAAACTTAACATTGCAATTACATCATATTAAGCGGTTGGTCAATATAGGCGGAAACATAATAAACGAATTCCACTGTATTTATGTATAATTGAAATCGAGAAGTTTCACAATCAGTCAGTACAAGGGTGCAGTTAGTGTACCGTGAAATCCTCATGGCCAACTTTCAAATAAAAAACCCTTTACCCCCCCCCCCCAACCAACCAACCAACTAACTCCACGGAACCCTGACATTTCACATAACAAAGTTTAATATACTTTACTAACAATAAATAATTTACGGTTAGCTTAAAAATATTTCATTTTTTTACCATTTACTAGTTGAACCCGTTCAAATTTGGACAGATGGGTACTGTTTTTGTTTAATCATACCATGAAGGGGAAGTTTTGAACAGTGATCCACGCAGGCTACTTTTAAAAATGTTTAGTGATTTAAATAATTATGTTTATTATAAACAATTAATATCGACTATATCCCGTCGTAGAAGCGAAGTCGCAAGTAAGACCTAGTTCTAAATAATATCGGTTAAAAAAAAAACAAACACAGTATAATCGTTTCCATTATGCCTTTACTTTTACGTGTCTGTTTTATACCTAGGGCGTATAATTCTAACGATATATGTATGGAGTAAAGACCAGTTGAGCCTTTAATTCGCTTGCGTTTAATATGAACGTGGACGAGTAAAAGTGATTCTCCATTTCCGGTTGCGCCATCTCGTCAGCGTTGGTGTTGGGTTAGTGTTGACCCTGACTCGGGGAATCCCGAAATCAAGATAGATAGATGTTTTACGTGATCGGAATGGTTCCGGAACAAAGGGAGACACATTAACAATGGAAACTTGACGTTACCACCTTAATACAAACTTCGCAAATGATCCATTAATTTTAACTTCTGCTACGGTGCGAATGCAAACAGAATCTATTCACCATTTGATATAGACAAATGAATCCAGTTTAATATTTGTGTAGCGTGAGTATGACTGTTTCGAAGAAGGGTTGTGTTCTGGGACGGATAACTACTTGTACGAGTTTATACAATGGACGAATAAAAAATTTTGTGGAGTCAACCCCTTCAACATCATCATCATCATCATTATAAGGTCGTCAGTGATAAGTCTGGTTGGACACACACCTCCACTCTTTCCTGTCCTGAGCTAATTTTCGCATTTCCCCAAAACTAGAACATCCCACATCCTTAACTATTTGTGAACAGTAATCTAATCTAGGTCTTCCTCTACTCCTTTTAACTCCTGTTTCTGCCTCTAATATGTCTCTCACTATACCTTCATGCCTAACCTATCTCGCCAATTTCTTATTGACTTCCATAGAGTCCTCTGTTCTCCTATTCTTTCTAATATCTCTTCATTTCTAACCTTCTATATCCACGGTATCATCATCATTTGCCTGTAACACCATATTTCGAACGCTTCTAACCTTTTTTTTTCCGCAGCGCCCACCGTCCATGTTTCGCACCCGTACAGCGCCGCGCTCCAACCATACACTTTTAACAGTCTTTTTCGAATTTCTAAATTAATCGTTCGCGAACATAGACTTGACTTATCTGACTTCCTAGATACCTAAAATCAGCCACTTCTTATAATTTTTCGTCTCCTATCTTTATATTGGCTCTTTTCCTACTTTTTCTGCCCTTGCAAAGCAATATTTTTGTTTTACTTTTATTTATTTTCATACAAAACTGTTTTTTATTGAAAGCTATCTCTAACTCCTTCTTGCTAGATGCTAATACTGCTATATCATCTGCAAATCTAAGCATACTAATCTTTTGCCCCTGTATGTCTATCCCTACAGTTGTACTGTCTTTAATAATGTTGATCGGGTCTTCAATGTATACATTAAAAAGTAGCGGAGTCAGTGTCAGTCAACCCCTTAAAATAAAAAAATTCCTAAAAATCTAAAATATAATGGAGTAAGTCTCGAACTTTCATTAGAATCATACTTATTGAGTTATAAGCGATATGCACCGAGAGGTATCAGTTAACAAAAAAAAAAGGAACGTCGACTAATTCCGTATCATATTGTACACATGTTCGTTTTATAGATGATTTTATGTAGTGAATCCCACCTAATTTTTGTCTATAGCTAATTGCAAAAAATATATATTAACATAAGCCCATGAACTTTTGTTAATTTAAACTTTAATTGCAAGAATTACTGTCAGGATTTCAGACTGTGCAAAGTTTTTAACTAGATTTTCCGCTAAAGAAAATTTTTATTAAGATTACGGTGGTCAACTATTACTAGGCTTCGCTCGCGTTGATATCCTAAGTACGTCTCAATGATCATCGACAACCACATAAAATTAATTTTTCTATCCTTCGGGAACAGGATAAAAGATACCCTATGTCCTTTTCTGTACGTCTAACATCGTGAGTATAAAATTTTATGATGATCGATTAATTGGTTAAGGCGTGAAATGGTAGCAAACAAACAAACTCACAGTTCGTTTTAGAAAATACTACAAATGGCGCAGTAAACGCCATCTGTAGCACGATGCTACATTTTAGGATTACGAATTATTTTATTCGATTAAGCTAACGTGCCTATCACGTTGAGGTTGGCTACGCCGGGATTCGTTTTCAGCAAGTAGATATCCACACAACTGGACCTTTTTGGAGCATACGTAATCCTAAAATGTAGCATCGTGCTACAAATGGCATTTACTGCGCCATTTGTAGTATTTTCTAAAACGCACTGTTAAGACAGCAGGTATAAGTTGGTCTGTGTTCTGTCGAGCTGCATGCGACGCGCTGATGAGATCCAGAAAGTTCGAAATCGCGATCCGCGTCTAGCAGTTTCGACAAAATACAGACCACTTCGAATTATTTTAAACAAACTCACATTCGCATATTTATAATATTAGTTAGGATTAGGATATCCAAATACAACTATTATCCAGTCCAAGGAGCAAGGCCCTTCACAAAGTAAGAAAATCAACCAGCTTTTCTCTATAAACTTTCAACATCAGTTTGTATTGATTAGTACTATTTCTAGCTACGATACCTCCAGAAAGTCATTTTCTGAAATCCTAAAGAAAATAAACTGATTATTAGTTTTCTCAGTAGCAACGTCATCGCTTTATCCGTTAGAAAAATTTAAATATCTGTCATTAAGTTCTTGGTTAGTAGATAATTTATGTGGATCGTGATTTCGCACGTATTAGTTCTCATCAGCACGCTATAGGCTTCGTCGTAGATTCCATTTCCAGTTTGCCAATTAGACGCCTTTATAATTTGTAAGACCTTGTAAAAAATTTGAAATATTACGGTCAACAGAAAGTATCACTAGATGACGATATTACTGCCTGTTGCTTGAGCTGTATATGTATATGTTAATATTGCATGTTAATGCATAGTCTGAGTGTTTATAATTCAATTTTATTATTTATCTCACTTATGGTGTATTTTTAAGAAAATTTAATTGGTTCCATATTTACATCTAATTTTATTATTGAAATTATTACCTTCGAAATATTAACAAAAATTTACCCATGGTCAGTCAGTAGCGCACACACGAAATGGAAAAGCGAAAGACATTTGTACAGTCATGTTTTAGCTGGCCGTAATTTATTTAAAAGATGCCATAAAAGGGTAATGATTTTTTTGACCGTCATGCAACTACAAACGACTGTTTCATGACCTGCAAGCAGATTGCTGAGGATCTTTTATGAAAATTGATACAACTTTATAGCACAGAAACTGTTTATTTATTAACAATTTAACGTATCAAACAAAATTTTAACTAACGTAATAGTCATAAAAAAAAGAAAGCCTTGATGAAATCTCTCCATTTATTTTCAGTAGACATTAAAATTTCATTACCCTTATTCTAAACTTTTCATATAATTATCAATTCCCGTTTCACCAACTTTCGCTACATACTTTGGTGCGAATTGGTTAACTTCATTTTATTATTGTGCGACCTTTTAAATTCCCGATTCGCTAATTCTTGAAAAATATATACTATAGAAATCGTGCTCCATCCGGGGTTCCCCTTTCACTACGCTACTTTAACGCGCTCGCCGTATGCTTAATGTTTGATTGCATTTTTCACTTATTTCAACGGATTTTAAATTAAAAATCGAGATAGTTATCTGTAAATTGCTATTGTAAAGGAACTATTTATCCAACATCCCCTGGTTTTCGTACATAAAAAATTAAACATAAATTACTCTCATTTCCCGTCATCTCAGCGCTACAAGTACAACAGAAATATGAATTTCTAAACAAAAACGACAAATTTTCCAGTTTTGTTTTTTAATTTTCCCGGTTAATATTGATCCGATCGAGTCAAACAAGGTCTCAAATTAAAGGTTTTTCAATCCCTACAATTTTTCTCTGGATGTCAAAGAGACTTCTACTTTAATTTACATTTTATAATTGTAATTGTTTATAACAAATTAACAACCAATTCTTAATGTGATCCCGCCTACTAATATTTTTGTTACGAAAAGGATTGTATTGGCCTATAATAGTTGATGAAACGGGAATAATTAAATAATTAATTAAATAAGAGCGGTTAGTGAATCGGAACTGAAATCTGGTCAATACAGCCCCAAAATTGTGAGTGCGCCATTGAATTTACAAACATATACTCCGCATGAAATACTCCTTTCCCCTTTAGAAAAGGCCAAGATATCAAACGATTTTTTCAAACTGTCCCTGGTCTGCCCTATTTCAACAAAAAAATAGTAATCTTTTAGTGACCAATTTGGAATTCCGCTTTAAAATCAACGTACAATCCTGCAAATCGAGAATTTTAACAAAGTTCTTGTTTTTCGTTCAGATAAGCCAAGTGGAGCGTTTTCGTCGCCCAGATTTGGCAGCGTACTATTTCTAACTACGGTATTAATGAGTTTAAGGCTTTTTTGCAACACTTGAGTTGAATATTTGCGGACATGAATGCAATGCAATATGTGCGCCAAACAGATTGGATTTCTTGTTAAAGTCAAGAATACTAATGGACTTGTGTGGAACGTTCAAAACTAATGAAGTGTTCGTCAAAGATGATGCCGATATTCTAAACGTCATACGTCAATATCCGCTCCGACGCTCATCCTTTGGCTTCAATCAATCTCTGTATTTTTCTATCATAATGACTTGTACAACACAAAATATTTGTTTTATTGTGATTATCGTTTTCGATGTTTCTTTATCGATGTTTTTAATGTATATAATTCAATGATGTTTTACAATGTTTGTTAATAAACTAATATGTCCAAACCCTATTGTGATTCTACATTCGCTTATTACTTATTAAAAAATAAACTATTCACAGAGTTGTTACAAATTCTAAGTCATACTCGTTTTTAAAATATTATTTTTCAATGTATTCCATAACCGTAATATACAAGCAAGGTGGTTGTTCGTTAATGCTTCCAACGAACGTTTTCTATTTTGATTTATTTTTTATAATGTCCTTAATTAATGTTTTAAAAGGTCAAATTCATAGGTGCATACGCTCTATTATCGTTGTTACTTTTATATACCTAATTTCCTTTTTTCAGTTCTTTTATCCTAGTTTCACGTGTGGTCAAAGTTCGAACAATTTGCTTTCAAATCAAAAAAAATGTCCTGTTTATATGAATTAATTTTAAAGAAATCTTAAACATAAAATTGTTGCAACTGGAACAATTCGCTAGGAGTGTTCCAATCGTTTTGGCGGCACACGTTCGTTTCCTGGCCGATACAACATCTTTTTTTTTAAGTTTTGCCCGTCTTAAGTGCAACGTGCAACGTACACAAATTATTTTTACTTTTTGAAGTCCGTACTTGAATCTTTCCTTCTCAATTTGGTTTGCTATTCGCGTGCGTACACTTCGAATCGTAGTTACACTCTGCATCTAATCAAGGTGAGAATATATATTTTATAATAGAATATAGAATATAGAATATCAAACTACCCCCTATCTTATTAGAATTGTATGAATTACGAAACGTCAGTATATCATAATTATTTTTGAAAATACTCGATTGGCGTTTATAGCGCCACTACATTTCTTGATTCTGCCATTGAGTACAATGAGAACATTGACTAAAAATTCTATGGAAGTGAGAAAGAATATTTATATTAAGAACAGACATTAAAAGCATATTTTATTTATTTTAAATTTTAAATTACAGAAATGTTGATGTTTAATTTAAACTTTAAAAAAAATTATTGTTGCCTTGGCGGTTTGTTTTTCATGTATGCTCTATAGTTTTTTCTTCACAGTTTATCTATATGTCCTCGGCATAAATTGACAATTATGAATCTATGAATTTTATACATTTTGTCTATATTGCCATCTTGTAGTAAGAAGGACGCCATGTCGCCATTTTCAAAATTTTGCAGTTTTACTTGCTTTTCCGTGTGTATTTTCATTGTTTTTCATGTTTTAATTATTCGTTCAATACTATAGTTTATTTATTTATTGTGCAGATTGACAGTAAGTAAGACTGATTGATGTACATTGTGATGCAACTGACAGAGCAAGTCATTCGCCACGGTGTTTTTTTGCAGTTTGGAGCGTCGTGTAGTTAATTAAGGTGATATTTATATTAATCTTAACATTATATTATGTACTTTATTTATTAGGAGGCTAAGTTAATTATGCCTGAATATCATTCACAGGATTTAATTTTACAGGAATTACAGAGCAGCATTGGTTGTATCAGTCTTTATTCACTCCAGAAAGTAATTGCATCTATGGTCCCAAAGAAAGCATGAAGGTGCTTACTTCCCTTTAGGAACGGAGACAGTTATAACTTACTTTCAAGTGGAGAAACTGAACAGCAGAATTAATGTGGAACTGGTCATTTCATCAGTGTGTACGTTACCAAGTTATTTGCTTTAAAAGTAGTTATTAATTCCTTTTTTTCGCCTGTGTCTGTAGATTGTCCAACAAATGAGAAGCAATTGCTTTTGATCTGTTCACCTTACAGCATTATTGAATTAAATAAGTGGAAATTAATTTGAAAACGACTGAAACAACAAATTGTCTGTAATGACATTCCTCTTGGATTTGGCTTGCTCATTCCACCTGTGGACTTTAGAATGTTACTTTCTGCAGTTAATTAAGGTGAGAATGCACGACATCATTAATCTAGTTGTTCTCTATTAATCTTATGCTATTTGTTTTAACAATTATCTATTCTCCATAGCGTAGGTTGGCATTATCGTGCTTCTGTGGTATTAAATTGTTTAATTGTGTTAATCTACAATTTAGTAGTTGTATAAATATATTGGAAGTATGTACTGGGAATAGAACAAAAAGACAAAGAAAATATTTAAAGTATTTATTTTATTTGTATAATTTTAACCTGTCTGCTAAATAAGTACCAACTTCATTTTGAAGTACTGTTTGCTATTTTAAAAAGACTATTTATTGAAATTTTTATATTCATAATACTTATATCCTATAATATAAAGAATGAAAGTATGTAGCTACTTTTTGTTTAAATTGTACGTTTCTCCCTTTGTTTCTAATAAAAGAATGTATTAGTATTATGTAATTTTACAGGAATATTTTAAAAACTGTGGATGCTTTGGGTTATGGAGCATTGGTTGCATCAACCTTCCTTCACTCAAGAAAACAGCAGTACCTAAAGGAGACTGCCTTTTCTTCCGTTGGGAACAGTGACAGTGTGTTACTTCTAAAGGAAGAATTTATGACAGTGAATGGGTAAGTAACAATATTAATTAAAAGTAGTAGACTAGAACCCAGAAAAGTCAAGTTCTTCGACATTTTATGTTTTTTTCAGTAATCAAGTTTTAAACAGAAATTCACAAATGTCAAAAAACAGCAGCAGAATCAATATACAACTTGATCCTTTCCGGCACTGTGAAAGAGCATAATACTGGAGATAGAGCATTTATTTTAAATATTGTATTACAAATGGCAATGGAAATTTTATATAAATGTTAACTTCAGTAAGAGAATAAGTGGTTGAGGGAAAACGTTTATTTTGATTATTAACAAACGGTACATTTATAGCATACTTGCCCATTATTTTTGCTTTCATTTTGTCTCTAACTTTACCATTACATCGCCATTTTAAAATGTCACTGTTTTACTCGCTTTAATATTGATAATTAAAATGTTTTCTTGTTCATTTCTGCAGATTGGTGAACAAATGAGAAGTAGATACTAATTTTGACTCTAGCAATAACGATAAGCAAGGTCTGCATTGGTAGTTCTCTTTCTGGATTTGTTTTTCTTTTTGCATGTGTGAACTTTGGACTGATACAGCCTGCAGTTAATCAAGGTGAGAATTTATAGTACAATTAATATTAATTCCATGTTATTAATTTGCTGCCAGTTTTTGTAACAGTAGACTTCTTGCAATATTATGCATGGAACGTCGAACATATATTATTTCTTTTTATACTAGAATGTCGAACTACCCTGTATTTCGTTAGAATTGTAAGTATTGCTGACCTTCAGTGTATCTAATTTTTTTTGCAGTGTTTAAAGCGCCACTACAATTGTTGGGTCTGTAATGAGAATTCATAGAGAATGAAAATTCAAAGAAAACATCGATTCTGTGGAAGTGAAGAAGAATACTCCTATTAAATATTAATGAATTTTGTGCATTTCATTCATCTTGCCATTTTCTATTAAAAACGACGCTACGTCGCCATTTTTAAAATTTGCAATTTTATTTGCTTTTCGGTGCGTATTTTCATTGCATTTCATGTTTTAATTGTTTAATAATTTAGTTTATTCGTTTTTCTTCCTTATTTTTACAGATTGATGTTAATTAAGAATGAAAGAGTGTTCATTTTGATGCAACTGAAAAAGCAAGTTGTCTGCCGTGGAGGATCTTCTAATTAATTGCGGTGAGCGTACATGCCATAATTAGTATATTTTTTTTGATATTAACTTTACTATTGTGTCATGCACGTTATTTACTAAAGAGGCTAAATTAATTATATCTGAAAACTCATAAAATTTCATTTCACAGGAACATAAGGAAAAACCCTGGATGGCTTTAATTTACAGTGCCTTGGTTGTGTCAGTGTTCATTCGATCCAGAAAGCACAAAAGTGCCTTTTTTTCCATTGGGAACGGATACAGGGTGGCATTGCTGAAGGAAGGATTTATGACGAATGAACTGGTAAGTAAACTATGTCAATTAAAAATATTAATCTAGGACCGAGAAACTTCAATTGTAGCGTATTTGTAACTTTCTTTATTTAATCAGACAACTTTTAAACATTTTAGAAGTGGCAGAAGCAAAATGTGGAACTGGCGTTTCCATCAGTGCAAAAGTTAGCTTTTAACTTTAACACCACATCGCCTCATTAAAATATTACAGATTTATTCGCTTTAAAAGTTGTAATTAACCACGTTTTCTTGTCCGTTTCTATAGATTGTCTAAGTGAAGAGAGATTACAGCTAATTGTGATGGTACTGAAAGAGTCGATGCTTTTGACGTCTTACCCTTGCAACATAATTTTGAACCTGAGAGGGGGAGACATTTGAAAATTACTTTGGAAAGTGATATTCCTCCTGGATTTGGCTTGTTCATTCTACGTGTGGACCTTAGAAAGCTACTTTCTGCAGTTAATTAAGGTGAGAATGCATGCCATTTATGTTAGTTGCTCAATATTGATCTTATGGGTTATCTGTCTTACCAATTATCTATTGTGCACATCATAAATTGACACCGTGCATCTATGATTGTTTGTCTTTATTTATGTCAATTTATGTCATGCAGGGTCTATGATCATGGTGTGAAATGACAGTTGTCGCCATTTTATTATAATTCAGCTATTTTACTTGCTTTTTGTTGTTTATTTTTAGGAGTGTTTAGTTCCTTCCTTAATTAATAGTGTAATTAATAATTTTTTTTGCCCTTTCTGCAGATTGTCTAACAAATGAGTTCAGTTTGGCGCTACTCGAACAACCGTCTACATGGGTGTGGTCTTTTCAGGACTCTGTTCCTGATTTGATATTTTCATCTTCACTTCGTAATACCATGCAGTTGATTTTTGACCGATTAGTGGGAGCAACTCAGGATCTATTTGATTTCAAATGGTACAACAAAATTTCTGCTATGGTGTTCCTCCTGGATTTGGTGTGCTCTTCACACCTGCAAACAGTTGCAGTCTGCAGTTAATTAAGGTGAGAAACTTGATACAATTAATTTTAATTGCTCTTTATTAATCTATTACCACCGTATCTGTTTCAGATCGACGTTGGAGAAGACAAAGATGACCCCATAGTTGAAATAGTTCTTTATCTTGCATGCTCTATCTAGTAGAATTCATTAAGTTGATTTTATTCAAATTAATTTTTTATTTTGCATTTTTTTTTGTAGTTAATTTGAATTAGTTTTTATTTTGCATGCTTATTTTTGTTCATTTAATTTGAAGTAATTGTTGATTTTTGGTTGTTGTTTTTTTTTTTTTTTGTATGTAGTAGTAGTGTAGTAGTAGAAATAACACGTTTAGTAGTTGTAGTATAGTCTAACCTTGCTTACCTCTTCGCTTAGCTTACTGCATATTCTTCCTAATTTGCTTTGCATTTACCCTACGAGTTCTACATGATTCAACGTTTCGTTATCGTGTGTGTTTCTTCTCACCCTTGTGGAATTAGGGAGGGCCTCCCCGAACGACTTCCCTTGGACTTAGCTATTTAGTTGGTCTTAAAAGTGTCTTATACACTTTTCGCGAGTCTACTCTAGCGTTACTTCCTTTCAGACAGGGTACAGTGGGTTATCTGGAATAGGAGCAATAGGCGACTGCCCAGCTTGCCTTGGCGAAATCTGTCCGATCTTCTCTACCAACGCTATTAGTATTTGTCGTTAGTCCTTGTAATTGCACTATTCGCTTTCAGGTAACCGAAGAAGACTGAAGACATCATATTGTTTGCTTTTTA
>NW_020439188.1:7489-20728 GCF_000699045.2 Agrilus planipennis | reverse complement strand
GACATATTAGAGGCAGAAACAGGAGTTAGGAGGGGTAGAGGTAGACCTAGAATAGATTACTGTTCGCAAATAGTTAAGGATGTGGGCTGTTCTAGTTTTAGGGAAATGCGAAGATTGAAGTATTTTTCAGTACCACTAAAATTAGGTTTTCCTTATTAACCGACCACACTGTTTTAGCGAAAATTCCTTAGTATAAATTTGAACATGCTGTACTAATACAAAATTATACTATTGTATTATAGCAGTAGAGATAAAGAAAACAGAGAATATCTCCGTTTTTCGGCACCCAGGAATTCTGAAAAATAAAAATAGAAAAAGCGGTGAAGATTTAAAAACAGGATAACGCAGGATCGAGTTACTCTTAACAAAAAAAAATCAGAAATTCGAAAAGAATAGTTTAACCCTATGATGATAATAATGTGTGTCATTAATGCAAAAATTAATGGTAAGATAGATGGTTAGAAGCCCTATTATTTTAATGGTATTTAAGATAATTTCGAGGTTTACAGCTGAGTAAATTTTATTCAGTTTTAAACCTCAAAAAAGTTTACCAATACTTTTCAGATTTCTGTAGAACTTAAACCCAATACATAAAGTTTTTTGAAGCGCCTTTATTACTCGTTTTAGTGCACTTCTTCAAAGTGACAAATTACCGGAAGCGTCGACGTCCTTAAAGCATAAAAGGATAAAAAGCCATTATTAATGAGTACCTAAGGTAATTACGGCAATAAACTTTTAATTTAGGCGACGACAACGGACGCAAATAAAATACTAGGTTTGAATACATTTCCAAAGGCCGCGCTTTCTGCTACGCTGAAAGTTTCAAGCTGATTTGTAATGTATGTAGGTACGTATGCTCCACTATACACTCGGTCAGTTGAACTTGATGTTATGTTTGTACTAGAAACGGTCTGCGTACTTTGGAATATTTATTTAAATTATGCATTCGTGAATTTAAACGTTTATCCCTTAATTAGTTTCCACAAATGTTAGCTCATCGAGTTGTGGTAAACACCAGCAAGTTGTTCAATTAATCAAGAAATTCTTCCACTTTCCAGTCTCCAACTATCACATACCCGAATATTCCACCATTTATTGATACGTTAATATAAAAGACAACAAATATGTAACAAAAACAAAATTGAAAATGAAAGAATAGTACGAACAAGCGTTATTATATCACGTCGTTATCAGGGGCGCATTTAGGAAATATTTTGTTCTCCTGGAGCGGTCACGATTATATTAAAAGTACTTTCCATTTTGCATTATGATGTCTAACACTGGTCATAAATAGGATTAAATCTGTTTTTAATAAGAATGAGGAATGTTTAACTGTTAAGATTGCAGTCTTACATATTAGCATAGCTTTTGATGGTTTATTTCAAACGAAATTACTTCATGAAAAGTGAATAATTCTTCTGATTAAAACAGATAAAACTTTTTTTAAAGCTTGTGTAGCGACAATGTGGTTCTTTTACTCACCTCGAGTTACTTCCTACTGTTTACGTTCCAAAGTTTGAAAAAATTCCGACAGGTTTCGATTGAAGATGCCATTTCTAAGTATACTTTATGTTTAAGGGTTATTCACTGATAACATCTAGTAAGTGCATTTAAGTAATAAGTTTACTTTTTCTGCAAAGGGGCGTCAAAGCTAGACAATATTGGAAAATTTTTTTCGATTTTAAACGTATCAAACTCGATTCTGACTAAGTGGTCTATACAAAATCACATCCATTTTAATAATATAATATATAATTCCTTAAGTACTAAAAAACATGAATATTTTCGATTTTTTTATTTCACATTGGAAAAACTCTTTCATATGCTTATTAAACCTGTTACTTTACTTGTTAATCATCATAATTATGAAAAATTTACACAGAAAAATGACAAACAATAAAATATGGCTTTTATGTAATATGCCTAAGTAGGCGATATACACCCCATGTCCATATTATTATACTTATTAAGCCAGAAAAGCTACTGTATTATAAAATTAACAGAAAATATTGTTTTCTCCTTTTTAAAAAATAGAAGTGGATGCGTGCCCCCGTAGCTTAATCCACCAATTAGCTCGTACCGTTAGGTAAAACAATAGATTATTGAACAATTGAAATAATCTTCTAAGTTCGCAATTTCTAAAATCACATTACTATACCTAATTTGGACGAGAGTATAGTCAAGTAGTTTTACTCTCCAAACATTACATTGTTCAAATCGTACATTTTGCATGCATACCAGGGAGTTTGTTGGTGAAAAACAATAAAACAATTCTAAGATTATTCGTCATTAGGCTCGAAACCCAATTAAGAACAAGCGTACAAGGCCCAAGAGGTTCACTTGTTGAAGAATAAAAAGAAACAAAACAAATCAAAAGCGGCCGAGTCGCAAGGTATTCCCCCGTGGCTCACGCTTGTGTGTGTGTATGTGTGTATGCACGTTTATATGTAGAACAGATCGATTTTCGTTCGAAAGAGTGATAAAGGCAACAAATGAGCGTTTTCTACCCCATCAGACCCGAGTTGTTTTAGCTCGTGAACGCCAATGACGACTACGACGACCATAACCCAACGTGCCCTTTACTTCTGACCTAATTAACGCCATCTCTCACCCACCCGCTTGCGAAACAAGCAGGAAAAATGCGAAACGATCGATATACGGTAACACTTACGTAACTCACCTTTATACCAGGCAATTTTCTTTAATGCAAGGGTGACCAACAAACACCAGCAACAACAACACGCCGGCGTCGCGAATACAAATCAGACGCTACTGTGAAGTTCACTGACCAGAGGTTCGCAAAAGCAGATCCTTTTTATTAATCCGCGAAGAATAACTGCCTCTAATCAACCCATGCGAATAAATAGAAGAGAACAGGAAAAACTGTTTTTGTGTTTATATACCTAGTACTTAATACGTCTATATGTATCCCGCTTTACATATTTAAAATGATACACGCCAAAACGAACAAAAGAATCCAGGAAATGGCCCAAAATGAAGACAGAGATCCCAATGATCTTAATCGACACCTCGAGGTAAGTATCACAATTATGCCTGTTCTAAACTCTAATGACACATTAAATTAAAACAGCACACTTTAATCGACAAAATTATTCTATCTATTAACGAAAATAGTCAAAATGTAATCATTATCATTACATAGTATAAAACAAAGTCGCTTCCCGCTGTCTGTCCCTATGTATGCTTAGATCTTTAAAACTACGCAACGGATTTTAATGCGTTTTTTTTAATAGATAGAGTAATTCAAGAGGAAGGTTTATATGTATAATACATGCATAATATAGTTGAGAAACACTGATAATTTTAGAGGTTTGTAAATAAACACATTTTTTGCGCTTACATTGCAAACGCTGGCTAAACCCTACGAGATAGATCAAAATAATGTACCACAGTATTGTACATCTTAAAAGGGTCTACAAAAAAGTCCGCGATAGTATATGTCTATCTCTTAGGGATAACCCACAATAACCATTTTTTATCCTCTACTTTTTACGAGAAATAATGGCTTATTTACGAAGCTATTTTAAGCAATACAGCATTAATCCTTATCCAATTAAGTACTTTTAAATACATTGTGCATTTATTATAGATCAATATGGTCCTTTACAGCATGTAATTCAAATGAATATTTTCGAAGATATTACAGACTTAAACTGCAGGGACATAGCGGTTGCGGCGGTACCGGCCGGTTTGTATTGTCTAATGACAAAAAAGCTGTGATTGTTGTATATAAAGACATTCTATAGTATATTTACTATCAGCATTGCACCCGTGCGAAACATAGTGTACAAATAATACCATTAAACCAATTCCTTAACCCCTATCCTATGTTTGTGTGTTTGAAGAAATTTCACTTCAGTAGCGTGTTGTATAATTACACGTTGTATTTTTTTTTTTAATTTCTACGTTTATTCAAAATGGAGGGGTAATATCTTCTGCATCAATACTCATCTAGAAATCTAGATTATAGCATAGATTCCTATCAGGAAGTACAACTAGACCATTTCCACCTTTTTGAGGCTTCCCAAACCGATTTAACATCTCTTTTAACAATATAGATGTATAGACCTCCTCACCATGGTGAATTATAAACAGCTATCTGAGAATTAAAAGTGTAACAAATTCCGACTTCTGTTACAGTCCGCTGTAGCTTAAATTCTTGCGTTGACGAGCCCGACTTGGAGGCAACTAATTCAAAATCAAACATCAATTCGATTAGGATTTCCATGTATTTTTCACTAGGTATTAAACCATATGATGGTAAAACTTTGTTAAAGGTATTGTAAGTTGTTCCAGCTAAAGAAAGCACAAAATTTCGTAAAGCGGTTGCGTTTTGTATTTGGTGTTTTAGAACGAATTGGTGGAATTTCTCTGGACTTATTTGATATGCTGGGCATATAGTACCGGCTAAAAAGCAAAGACAATAAAAAGTTTAGAAATTTTCTACATATACGACTTTATCCTAAAAAGAAAACTCATACAAGTCGACGAAACATTATTAAGAAGAAGNTAACAATTTCATTGTTCGAGTCTCTCATACAGAGACTGTGAAAGATCCATAAAAACACCTAGGCAATAACTGAGAGACTGTGAAAGACTGTGAGAGACGCTCTCAGAGACGCTGAAAGACTCTGGGAAACTGGAGAGAGACTGAAAACTTTTGTCTAGAGATACAATGTATATATCAAAGTGACTAAAAAAGTACATTATTTTATGACATTTAATGGAATAATTTCTGCACAGTTCATTTATCTTTCTCCACATATTTACCTCAGTGCGATCAAGCCAGATAATATTTTAAAAAATGTGTGCACAATGTTGATACCGTTTCACCGCTATTTTATTTTTTAACGTCGAGATACAACTGTAACAGTTTCAAATTTTATTGCCTATAAAGTCTACCCCGTAAATATTAATGTGAAAATCTTGTTTTACGAAGTTATTTAAGCTGACGCTTTAGCTTAAAGGCTTTCCAGCTCGCATGGCTTTTCCCCCGACAAAAAAAAGCAATATTCATACGTCTTCATTTGGTTTCATGCCTCAGACGCCAGTTACATCGCAGCACAAACGTGCTAAAACATGTACCTCATCGCAAACACGTACACAGAAATCCGCAACTGAATGTAAACAATCCTTAAAAATTTACAAGATCCTTTTTTTTATTCCGAAAAAGTTTAAAACAGTCAAATATATAACTATTTTTCTTTAATATTAAATTAAAGTAATCTTGGTACTGAATAGAGTCCTAGGACTGGGTTGGACACACACATTTACTTTTTCCTATTCTGAGATAATTTTCGTAACTTTCCCTGTAACTAGAACATCCCACATCCTGTTTATGAACAGTAATCTCATCTAGGTCTACTTCCACTCCTCCTAACTCCTGTTTCTGCCTCTAATATGTCTCTGACTAGACCTTCATGCCTAAGAAGGTGTCCTACCAACCTATCTCGCCTATATTTTATTACCTTCCTTAGAGTCCTTCCTTAAAGTCCTCTGTTCTCCATTCTAATACCTCTTCATTTCTAACTTTCTCTATCCACGGTATCCTCATCATTCGCCTGTAACACCACATTTCGATCGCTTCTAACTTCTCTTTTCCGTCACACTAACCGTCCATGTTTCGCACCCGTACAAAGCCTTGCTTCTGACACACACCTTTAACAATCTTTTTTGAATTTCTAAATTAACCGTTCGCGAACATAGAAGTGACTTCTTTTTGTTAAAGGCGACTCCACCCTGTCATATCCTCTGTTTTATATCTCTACTGCTTCTTCTCTCCTGATTTATCTGCCTTTTTTTCGTCTGCTGTGTCTATATTCGCTTTTTCGCTACTTTTTCTTCCCTTTCATTTAAGGCTATCCCTAGCTCCTCCTTGCTAGATGCTAATACTGCTATATCATCTGCAAATCTAAGTACCTATACTAATCTTTTACCCTTGTATATCTATCCCTAAAGTTGCCCTTGAAAAGAATTCAAAATTATCAAAAGATATACTTATTGCATTTTGTGGAATTACCCACTTTATTATAATAAGGGAGTAATTATTATTTTCATTTTCCAATGGATTTTTTTTTGTCCTTATCGTGCATATATCCAGTTATACGATCAATTGCAATCCATGCACCTTTCTGTAATATTTTCCGACAGGTCTCGTGGGAAGACGTAATTGGAGAACCGGAGGGTGTCCACAGTCCGGAATTTATTTGGAAAATAAGTAACCAATGCTTCCGCATATCAAAGGGATGCAGCTACATCCTTTTAACGGCGATTTTTGCCCCATTGACAGCCTTCTGTTTCGGATTTACATTTGCCTGTTTGGCTTTTAAGGTGAATGCTATTGTCATCTTGTAAGCGATTATAACCCACCGTCTTTATACTGTTTAAACAGTTTCATACAACGTATTTGACAAAAAACTCACCACCTACACGAAATAATTTCGAAAATGTATAAATTTCCAGTACGAGGATTGTACACAAAAATGAGTAAAATGAGCCTAGAGCGCTAAATGTTATTTAGAGACTTCTTGGAAAGCCAACGAAATGCGAAAGGAAAATTTTAATGAAGTCTGATTTTGCAGTTTATTTTTGAAACAACTAGTTATTTACTTTCCATTTTCTCAATTTCTCTCTTTTAAACAAATCTACAAATCGTACGTAAGCCGTATCACATATGACTCAATGTGATAAGCTGTTACAACTGCTTATACCTGTAGGAAAATCAACACTAGGTACGTATCTTAATATAAAATCTTTCCAATAAAGTTACCACTTCTTGTTGATAGTCAAATTGTCTTTTTTAGCCTATTTGTACAATGTTTTGCTCTTCGCATTGATGATATAGTCAACTTTTTATTGATTAAAACTTCTTATAAGTTCATTTGTCCTTTGATTATAAAATCGATTCGTTTGTCTCAATCAATGAACCCGTATACATCTAAGAAGTTTTATACAAGACAAACGATCTCTTTATGCATTAAAATCAATATTAATGCCCAATTAATGCTGCTTTAAAGTTATATGCAATCATTTTGATTAAAAATATTAATTAAACCTAATAGAAAGTGTCGTGCTCGTTATAAATATAATAAATATAGATTAGTGGCAGTATAAAATGTTTTTGAACTTTCTACGTTCTTTTTATTATTGAATTTCAAATAACAATCCCTAGGTGCAACACTTCATTTTAAGCATAGTATTTTTTACGATTCACAAAAGGCATTTTATGATTATATTTAACGTAATTAGTAAATAGGTACGCATTAAAATTGTGTAAAAGAATAAAGAAGTGACATCAGATGTATAATATGTAACAACTGTTAATCATCGTTATGAAACTTTAAGATACTTAACTCGAACGTCCATTAATTTTCTCGAGAAGAAAAACAAAAAAAAAAGTGTTAGCGTTAGTCGTCAGGAAGAGGATACTTCCCTAAATCTAAATAAATCGCTGCAAGTTACCCGTAACTAGCTCTAAACTTAAAAATTCCATTTCTAATAAATAACAAAGTTCGTAACTGGCTTGCAGCACATCTGGTGCACCGCTCCCTGCCTCCGAGTTTGGAAGATAACATGTACAGCCACGAGATCCTTCGTAACGCCGTGTATGGAGGCAATTACGGTTCCTTTCTGCGAATCCATCGGCACCTTCTGGTCCCAAATAAAAATCCGGAAACAGAATCTTCTCCCGGATATCAGTCGAAAGGACGAAGTTATACCTATCTAATCCGCAATGTAATCAATATCTTTCTCTTAACTTTAAATACAATAAATCTTCCTTACTTGCCATATACTTACGCAGAGATCTTCGACTTTTTGTTTGTTATTCCTCATTTATTACCCCTTCCAAACTCATGACATATGTGAAGACATTTTTTAAGTATTGGGTAAATTTTTCGTAATAAAAAATTTAGAATTTGTTATTGCTATATTATTATTTTATTACACGCTTACGATCAATAATTTAAAGTTAATTGCATCTACTCATTTTGTCTTAAAGTAGTTGACGCGTGTGATCGAAATTCGGTGTATTTGCTTTCAAATCAAATGTATTTCAAGCATGATCGCCCGAGATAAAAATATTCAGTCTCTCAGGGTCTCTGAACGCGAGACTCGAGTCTCAGTCTCTCATCGAGTCTCTCTGGTGTCGCTGAGAGAGACTGTCGAGAGACTGTTAAAAAAACTGTTTAGCATCTCTAAATGAGAGACTCGAATCTCTCAATAAGTGATGTCTCGATAGACGTGGTTAAAATTTTCCAAGTTCAACATATTTCAGAGATCCCAGTCTTTCTACGAGTTACTCGACTCTCAATTTTTCAGTTTTATTCATTCAGTCTCTCTGTGAGAGACTCGAATCTCTGAATTAACAATTTTATCGTTCGAGTCTCTCATACAGAGACTGTGGGAGATCCATAGAAACACCTAGGCAATAACTGAGAGACTGTGAGGGACGCTCTCAGAGACGCTGAAAAACTCTGAGAGACTGGAGAGAGACTGAATATTTTTGTCTAGGGCACTTATGCTAATAAATTAACGTCAACTTTTGGCACGTTGAAGCAATTATATAACATATAAAATTTCAAATGAGATGAACTTCATTTCCTTTATTTTATAATAAAATGTTGGAAAACACTAGACAAACCGCAATTGTGAGTAGGTATATAGAAATTAGTACAACTTTGAATTTTCGTGCTACTTGTTACTGGCTTTAAAGATTCAAAGAAGAAAGATTATAATTAGTTTTATTGTACAAGCTACTAGATATATTAGCTGCTTAAGTATTTGGTTCATTATCTTACCATTGTTCTTTTTCGGTGATACAATAGGCTCTTACGTTTGTATAGTGTAATCATTTCCGTTGCATTGGCGCCCTCCTCTTTAGTCCTTATTGACCGCAGGGAAACAAATGGTTTATAAATAACGCTATACTGAATAGTGCTTTGATTAATGATATTTCAATTAGTCGATAATAAATTCACCATTTAACCCTATTCGATTTCGTACAGTTTTCAAAGTATTATTCGCAGTAAAAAAGTAAAAATCGACTTTAGAGAAAGGAGGTTATCAATTCGACTGTATTTTTGTGTATATGTTACGCGATTTCTTCGCCAATTATGAACCGATTTTAATGGTTTTTTTTATTGGTAGGTTATTTTTCAAGGGCGATTCCACTTAAATAGGCACAAAGTATCAAAATCGTTTTTGCTTATATATTTTATTCTATCATATATATTCAAATTATATGACATATCTGTAAATTGCACCCCTGTGTACTTCTCAGTGGAGGTAATTTAGAATTCAGTCTTATTGTACACATCTGGAACTCCATTCCTGATGGTTATACAGGAAGGCACATGCTTAACAGTCGATAAGTACCTGCTTTTGAAATGTGCAATATAATTGCAACAAGATACGCTCCTTGAGGCCCATGATATTTTGAAATACCTCTAACAGGATTGCAGCGAAGAGGGTTAGTGTGCCAGTGCCCCAATAAGTAAGTAATATGTTAATAAAACATTTTCTACTATTTGTGTTTATTTATTTATCACAGCAATTAAAGAAAAAGTACTATTTTTGATAACTAAATACATACGTACATTTGTTAAACCTAAACATTAATTAATAGCATCTACGCGAATCAATGCGTTGCAGTTATGATGTTTATCAAAGCCGCTCTGGCTTCTGTTGATGGAAATTCTCGGAGTTCGTCGAGGGCACGTGAAGAATGTTTCGTAAACAATTCGCTGGTTTTTTCCAGACCATTACCGTTGCAAACCCTCTCGCGTAACAGATCGTAGTCCACGTTATCGACTGAACTGGTTCCCTTTTCTATTTCCTTGTACAGTTCCGGTTCACACTCGAGTTGAAACATGAGTGGAGCACAAACCAGCTTAAACGGGCCCTTATAACCCTTCGAAAAAATCTTTATTTCGTTCCTGGCCTGCCAGGCTAAAGCCACATTCTTCCCTATCCTGTAGCCTCTCTCCTGTACTTCAACAGGATGACCAGCAAGCATTAGCGTTCCCTGACAGGATTTTCCTAATAAACTAGCTCCACCTAAAACATTCCTAAGAGTCCACTCGGCTTTTACATTCCCTAAAATATCCTCGATATCGTAAGGCTCTGAATCGTAATGTTCGTAAACCTGAAATAGACAGTGTGTAAATACACTGCACAAATTTACTATAAAAATAATAATACTCAATTCGAGTTTTGAATTATCAATTAATATATCAAATATTTTTCGAATAATTCCAATTTTTTTGAATAATCCAAACTAAATAATCCAATCCGTTTACCTCAATATAGCAATTGTGTAAAACACACTTGAAATTACTGTTTTAGATTTTAATGATTGTCTTGGACAGAAGAGCACTTATCCAAAGGAGTTGCACATTTAAGTTGTGAATATTTAAGTTAATAATAATCACAAAAAATCAAATTTCGAGTGTTGTATATTTTAATTAGATTTTCGCATTTTCAAAATTGTTTTTAACACACAGAAGCGATTCCAATAAGGATAAATATTTTGTTAAAGTTATTGGCAATAATAATCAAAATAATACGACCCAATAGTATCGGCTGGGGTTGACTATCAACCAATAAGTCAGTCAGCCACAATATTGCTCCTTTGTAGATAAATCTAAAATAGTTTACGAAAATCTGACTATAATTTAAAAAAACAAATACGTGTAATGATACAACACGCTACTGAAGTGAAACTTCATCAAACTCACAAACATACCGGGATAGAGGTTAAGGAATTGGTTTAATGGTATTATTTGTAGACTATGAATTTAAATTTTACACTATACATGCCGGAGTTGCCTGTAACGAACGTTGCATTGAAGCGCGCTCACGGCTCAAGCGATCCCCACTACGAACTCGACTACGTGGCCGAGTAGAGGGGGACATCCGTTGCATGATTTCGTTACATAGCAACTCGCATGAAACGAACCCTACCGTGCGTAAAGAAGTTTCACTTCAAAAATTGGAAGTATTCAACAAATATCCGAAAACTCGATAATAGTCAGTTTGATTTGCTAGTAAGTACACAGTACCTCGATATCTTTCTGTTCTGGATTGGGTTTAATGGGCAAGGCAACATTTTGATCGTCTCTCGGTCCTACAAATTCGACTTCGACTAAATCTCTTAGGGCGGCGCACATCAATTCGTTTAAACTTTGGTTCTTCAAACACGCAAGAGTGTGATAACTGGTACTTAAAAGATAATCTCCGCTGAGTAGAGATATTTTATTTCCAAAATAAAGATCAACCGCGTCGCCTTTAGACACATCGTTACCATTCCTCACGTTAACTAAGCTTTTATGTATGATGTTACTCGTTCTTATCATTTCGGTTACTTCGGCCAAAGCTCTCTGACTATGCAGAACTCCGACCGAAAGATCTTTATCCACGCTTTTGAACTCTCCATTTAAACCAGCAACTTTTGAAACGAGCAAAACGACAAGACCCCACGCGGGTGAATTGTTGCCAGTAAGAAAATCCCTACAAATATTACCGCATAGTAAATATCAAAAAAATGTTATTTTTAATATTCATCAAATTACACTTGTTCAAAACTTTGATTAAAATCAATCCTTTTACATAGAGACTGTCCACATATTACGTAATGCAAAATTCAATAACTTTTGACCCCCACATCCCCCACGTAACGGGAACGTAACATGTGGTTTGACCCCTAACCCCCTCAACACGTAACGAGTGCATGTAATTTCCAGATATCAACTAAAAAAATAGTTTCTTAATTTCCAATAATAACTAATTCAAACTAATTCTAAAATTGTTGTATAACACAAACATTAACTCCCTCCCACCCCCTCATAACAGTACCATACGTAACGCAAACATTGACTTCCTCCCATCCCCCATGTAACACGACCATAACCCTCGTAATTTCTAGACAATCTCATAAAGAAATATTTTTAGACTCCTTATAGAAAACACCAGGATAGGCTAAAAATCCCACGAACAAATGAGACAAAATTTACACTTATTAGGGACGAAATATTTAAGCAGTTCGGTGCCCTCTTTCTTTATCCTAGTACATAATTCATTGCAATTAAAAATTAAAATATTTTTATTATTATTGAAGATAAAAAACATGACTTTTTCGATTAAATTTTCTTCGTAACGTCTGTTTAGTGCGGAAAGAAAAATTTTATCAATTTCCAAAAAAGAAAATTCAAGAAAAAACTGCCAGAAACACTAACTTTAAAAATACGAAATGTTTGCGAAGTTTGAAAAATTTGTTTTTCTTTTATCAATGTTCTTGATTCGTACTTTTCATTTTTAATTAAATTGTTCCTTAATTTACTTAGGAATGTACGGAATAAATAACAAAACATTTTAAACTTTGAATACTCCGAATTCAAATTTAAGCTTCAAATTTTCAATCTCATTCGGAAAACTGAATACACATTGTCTGTTATGGTTCGAAGCATCATGTGTCCGGTGTTAGAAAAAGGGCTGGTTCGATCTTATTCCCATTTGTAGTCGATTTTCCCCCAGCATATCGTATAAATTTCACGTTACGACAAACTTATCGTAATTTCGTTCCGACCAAATACGTACCGAACTGTGTGGATCAAAGGATGACCGGAACCCATAAGTTTTCTCAAGTGCAGCGCGATATTCGCCACCTCATCGCTTAGAAGCCAGCGCAAATTGAGAAAAGATGTCGGATAACCGACCACCTTTTCGGCCTCGCAAACTGCCCGATTTAGGTCGATCTTTTTCTCAAAATTGACGCGATGTTTGATCATATTCATATAACTCAGCTTTCTGTTAGTGTTTAACTTTCTATGAAATCGAACCTCTTTCAACAAAGATGACGGTACTCCTCCAAAAACTCCCCTCATAGTTGATATAGCGAATGACGACATTTTGAGAACCTACACGCATAAAAACATACCTAGAAACCTTTTTTTAATCGTGAGTCATACACCTAAGTAGTTATTTACCCCACCACTGTACCATAAAAAGTTCGTGACGTTCTCATCTCCACAAAAAGTTATGGGGGTTCAAAGTTAATAAACACGCCAATTTTTATACATTTCTAGGCATGTAAATATTTATATAGTCATTCTTAAACAATATTCAAAGGTAAAACTAATGAAAAATACATAAAAATATTGAGAAAGTTATACAAAACATTATTTAAATATCTTTATCAATAGGGTAGGTTAGGTTAGGTTA
>NW_020439188.1:0-4990 GCF_000699045.2 Agrilus planipennis | reverse complement strand
ACCTTTAACCCAAATTTTTCATCAAAAGACAAAAATCAAAACTAAGTGATATTCTTGCTTGTTTTAATGTGAGGATGGTATACTTAACAACTTTAGTTTCTTAATACCTATGTAACAAAATATAATGTACAAATATACAAAAACTTCACGTGGGTGTCTAATTTTCTGCGATAAAAAGTTGCACTAATCATTAGTATTTTTTTACGTGTTACGTAGTGGTCTAACAAAATTAAATTATGAAAAGTGAATTGGTAAATATACACACAATTTATATACTACCTAAAGTTGCTAATATTTTTACTAAATTCGAGTATGTACCTACTTAAATACGTGTAGAAATTGGGTTCAATACAAGTAGGTCCGTTATCTACCTTTTCTTGTCGATAAACATTGCAAGCTTTTTAACACAAATGCGTTTTACTTTACCCACCATTGTCAATAAGTTACCGCAATTTGTACAATTAATAATTTTGTTTATTAGAGTTCTCAAACTAGCAGCAGTTTTATCCAATTAAAAAAAATGCAAGTAAGAAGCAGGCAAGAAGCTTGCTTCACATTTTAAAATTTAACTTTCTTGAATATATGTTTTTTTTTGTATTACGTTTTATCGTTTAAGTGTTAGTTAATCCTTTTGTAAATCTCAATGTAAGCAGCTACTAACTTACGTACTAAATTCGCCTATGCTTGGGATACTACGTTTGTACCGAAGGATTAATACAGGCAGCATCAGGGCGACATATAATCAATAATATCGAGTCAATTATCCTGTGAATCTAGAAACTTTTTTCTTTAAATAAGTTCCAATTTAACAATCGTCATTTATTTCGAATCAAAAAGTGAGCAGCTAACAAAGTCGAAGGAATTATTGGTAAGCACAGTTCATCCACCTAGCGTAGCTGAATACAAATTATTTCTATAAATAATGCATTTGTTCAAATAATAAATGAATAAATTATTAAAAAGCGGCTCTATAAAGTAATTATCTGCGGGCTTTTAATTAATCTTTATCAACGCACACGTCAGTAAATTTTACGAACGCTTTAATTGCTTTTGTGATAGTACAAGCAAGCAATCGGCAAGAATAGAAAAAAATAACGATAAAAAAAATCGCTTCCCACGAAACCATTCACACATGCGGGTAGAGTTTGCGCAAGTAAAGTGAAATATAATCGATAGTTTCGCTTGGTGTTACGCACCCAAAATAAATATTTGAATTAGAAATTTGTAAAAACGTTATTCACGATGATTTTATTTATTAACAAACTGTTAATAATTTGCAAGCTAACGCTAAAAAAGTTTATATCAACAATAGTAGTGAAATTTTACGCATACTTAATGTCTATGAATTCAGTTAAGATTTATCTTCGTGTAAAGATTTTGGCACCGATCCAATTTGGCAACTCTCAAGGCGCGTATTGTGAATATGACAGTATTTTATAAAACCTGTACTGTACCTAATACATAAGGCCAAAGTCATAAACTGTTCTAATCAAATTGCAACGAATTTTATAGAGCCATATAATTGCAAACGTATCAATAAAACTTGCGGCACTTTTCGATTACTTATGGTAAAAAAACAGGAAATGAACATTTCAAAATTTTCAATGTTTCAATTGTTTAATTCAAGCAATTTCCTTTCAGTTTTATAGGAACCATAACAGGTCCCATTACCTTTTTTAGGAACCCATCAACTGTCCTCTCTTTTTTCTTTTGTGCACAATACCAACTTACCTTCTATTTATTTAGTTTTTCAAAATAATAGAACAACAATCATAAAAGAATTCTCTTTTGCATACTTTGATTTGTAAATCAGTAAAATGTGTGTTTAGGAAAAAACACTAGCAAGTGTGATAATAACAATTATCATCGTTTCTCCGCATGTCTGTTTACTATAGACCGTCGGCATCCCACAAGCAAGGAGCAATTTAGATAACAAATCTTCAATCATATTTCGCAAATTTTTCCGTTTACAACTAAACATTTTCGCAGAATAATTATTCGCTGATGTCAGTAATACCGTCCATTAAACCCTTAAAATACAGCTAAAAATTACGTAATACATGAACTAATTTCTCTTTATGGTGTATAATAGTATTTCTATTCTATTTCTATTTCTAGTTTTATTTTGGTGCGCTTAATTAATTAAAACACTTTAACTAGATTCTACAATTTTTAGAAAACCCACTAAAATCCACTTATTGTTAGTCAGACAGTTACTTATTCTAAATAAACCTCACTATACGGACTTATGGATAATGTTTTTTTTTTATTATAAAAAATAATTAGATCTAACTAAAAAGAAAATTTTAAACGACTATTTTCAATACTTTGCTGAAATCCTAGCCTTGAAAACATCCAAGAATAAATCTTTAATTACTGGGTGCGCAAGTAGGTACAAACAACATACATTATAACGTTTTATGCAGTAGACAATTTATTGGAACGTATATATTTATCTATTTATTATTATTTATTGATTTGTTTTTCGGAAGGCATTAAAAATTAAAGTTTACTAGGGAAAGACAGCAAAATTCACTTTGTTTTTATTTTACTTTCGTTTTTTTGCATTTCATTGTATAAATTAAAAAATTGGTGTATAGGTAAAAATAATGGTCGATAAACACAGTTGACCGTGACCGTGATATTCTGCGCAGATAGATAATTAATTAATCCACAAAATAAATCGATCCACGAGTACAAGAATGCTCCTATATGCCAGTATAGAATTATGTAACTGATGCATCGCATCTTTTTTTTTTGTTTTTGAAGCTGTTCTAACAAATAATGCGATTTTTTATTGAATATGTCCAGATTAAGACCTTCATTTGTCTCGTATAATATGAAGCCGTACAAATTCGAAATACCAAAAGTTTTTCTTTACTTTTCGTTTTTACCGGATTCTTACAATATTCGATACTTTTGTATAATATTTCGCTATCTTAATTTAAAACGTCTTATAAATATTTATGATGTAGCATCACCTTGATAAATAAAAAAAAAGCATGTGTTACTGTTGTAGGTGCTGTAAAAATAAACAATTTTAGCCCCCCAAAAAGTTACTCACTCAGAATTTTACTTTTTTGGACTCCTCCCCTTCGTCACGCTAAGTCACACTTTTAGCAACCCTCTAACAAATATTCCGTCACGATTTCTTATTATTAAAAATATCAATGAGAATGACTTTCTATTGTAATGAAAAATTTTAAGAACTACCAAGTTAAGAAAATCAATAAAATCAAATTTATGAACTTCGAACGTCACATTCCCTTAAACAATAATATAATCAAATTTTATACTCTAAACACAAACATACAATCATAATAATAATAATATGCCATTTAGCATTTAAATCATGGATAGTGGATACACGTATGTACTCCCGTCTCTCAGTTAAGAAGAAAGGGTTGCCTACCTCTACATTTTTAAAAAATAGCATTACATAATTGTAATAAAGATAATGTTCAACTAGATTTTTTTATTAACATTACTGCTTTGTTTATTGTTTGTTATTACAATATAATCCATACATATAACTTTATCTTTATGAAAAGTTTTTTCTTCTTNGACAATATTTTCGCTAAAATGTGTAAATACTTTAAAAATAAAAAAGCGCTTGTGAAATTATTCCAAGATGGAAGCTATTTACTAAACTTTAAGAAGTTTTTATAAAAATGTATGCAGAATCTGATAGTGTTAACGGTTTTGAGTGTGGTATCAAATAGGTACCTTTCGGAATTATTTTCGCTAAAATATGTAAAATAATTTAATCATAAGAAAGCGCTCGTGTAATTACCGAGTTTAGGCATACATAAATAGTCTTCTATACAGGTATTAGAGGATTTCATTCATTCAATGTGAATCGCTAGAGAACATACTATGCGCCTAGTAACTATAAAGTGATGAAACAAAGTACTTGTTTATTTTTCGTTGGCTTTTCTACATTTATGTACGTATCATATCTAACAGACTATTTGTTTTTTTTCCAAGAAAAATAAATTGAAGGTATCCAAGTGAAAACGACGATTAAATCAAAGAATTTACTCCTCCATAGAAATAACGCACAGAAATCATTTCTTGATTAACAGTATTCGTGAAAAATATTCTAACACACATAAAATGTAGTTAAAAAAATATATTAAACGTTAATATTGATATTTGCGTTACAATTCCTGTATGCATTTCTGAAATATAAAATATTCATGCGTAAGTGATAGCATCAAATGTTTCAAATGCAATGTGATAATAATGTTATTCTACCCATTGCGTCTAACCATTTTCAAACAAAAAATAATACTAATTAATCATTATAAAAGGACATCAAAGTTTTATCACACAATAAAGATTGTCACTCTATATACTTACACGTTCGATTTTAAGTAGTTAATTTTCAAACTAACTAATACAATTATTATAAGTTTTTCTTGTAACCCAAAAGAATATATCATAAATACTTACCTTTGAGAGGAAGTTTATTGGAACTTTCAAATAATGAGTTTGCTTACCACTAGAAAGTAAAAGCAAAAACTAATTACTTAACAAATGATAATGATACAATTCAGTGATAATCACACCATTTATAAAAACTGACCTTTCATTTAAAGTTTTAAACCTCTTTTTTTAATTTACTTTTTACTTTTAAAATGTCGTTTTACACAAACTACACACACGGTCTAGCCTACAACTAGTTTTAATAAACAATAAAAACTTCATTTATAGTGTAAAATTTATTGTATATAATTATAAAAATACATTAATCAATATTTCATGTTAAAATGAATCAAATTTGCAAAGTAATTAAAGCTGACAGCAATGAGTACGTATTAAACTTTCATCTTTACAAAACATTCTATTTTACATTAACAATAAACGTTTTATAAAAAATAAAATAGTATATGATATAAGAAACTCTGTAAATGTTGTTTCTTTAAGATATGAATATAAATAAAATGTATATGTTTACAAGTACAGTTAAGTAGTCTAATTTAACTAC
>NW_020439187.1:0-20388 GCF_000699045.2 Agrilus planipennis | reverse complement strand
TGCACTTCAAGCCTTAAATGGAACGCCTCAGAGCGAGGTAACGCCGCATGAGTCATGTTTTTTCGTGCGTGCAGCCGGCTCCATCGAATTATAAGACGTTGTTACGTCAAAAATTGATACCAAGAGCGTATACCTGCTTCTATTAGATTTTACATTACATCGAAATTGCTTTTAAAAATTTATTCTTCCTCATCTTAATTGTGAACTTTGTGAAATTCAAGATCTCAAGTACAGTTCTTGAATTTCTGCTGAATGTTTGGAAATAATAAGAATGATTCCTAGATATATTTTTTCTATCCCAAATATATTCATTTTTAATGTATTCAAGTCACACCTATTTTTTATCAAAAATGCCATAGAAAATGGTAATCAAGTGTGGAAATTCTGGAATATAATCAAGGATTTTTCTCAAAAAATCAACCATTTTCACTGTTTTGATTAAAGAGAATGCGCACTTAATAGTTACGCTATTGGAAACTACACAAAGCGATATAGGATTTCAGAAAGACTACGTTATTATACACCTCGTATTGCAGGTATTTTTGTTCGGAATAAAATTCTAGATGAAAAGCCAACGCCTTCCGTTCGTTGCCGGATGAGAAACAAATTCAAGCGGAAGAAGCTAGCTGAAATTATAGCGCCAAATGTAAATTAAAAACAAGGTGGAGCAATTTTAAGAAGAGGACTTAATTTTAAGAAAATAATTAGTAGCATTTTCACGACAGAGAAAATTGCCAACTCCGAAGAACATTCGGTGGATGTTTTTATCGTACTGCGTACTACTTTTCATCTTGGGAAGAAATTAATTATTCGGTATGATCTTTTTAGGCTCTACTCCTACTGATGGAGTTTCTTTTTTGATATCGTGTACGTATGTAATGACCACCTACGTCATTTATTAAGCGTTTCAAGAAGTATGTTAATTTAATAATAATAGTTGCAGGTATTAGGTTAAGTTGTGACTGCACTTTATTTCTTCAAACTTGATAGAGTAGAAGCTGAGATATAATGTGATTTTTAAGGAATATTACTTAACATTGGTTTATCTTTTGGTGATTTTATATTATCACACAATAGAATGATTATCCTCAAGTGTAGGTAGATATGAATGGAAATGTAACAATTTCTACAAACAGAGACCTCAAGGGTCGTAAGCAGTTAAACTTGATATCAAAGAATTCTGAAATGTAATTATATATCTACATCTAAATTAACTAATGAGATATTTCAAAAAATGAATATTAAAAGGAACAATAAAATTTCTTTGTCAGTTCTCATCAGCACGCCGACCGAACCGAAGTTTGTTCGAGCAAATTAAATGCAGGGTTAATTAGCGAATATTATAATCAGCTGTAGTTTTCAAGTAGCAGATTGCAATTAAAATAGGAGGAAACATTGAAAAATGTCAGAGATTTTTATTGGAACAAGTACGTCAGCGTTATAATTACGAAAAGTACCCGGAAGGTTTGAACAGGTGAGAGCTCGTGCTGTGGACGATTTAAAGAGCAGTTTTCGTTCCGATGGTTAACGTATTTATTTAGGTATGTTTTAGATCAGATGCGGGATAAGATTGCTCGCCACAGACATTTTTACGGTGGTAAAGAGTTATTTTTATGGCTAATTTTTACATAAATTCGCTAATTGAAGAAAATGAGAGCGAGTTTTAATACCGCTTCAACACGTAACCAAGCCGTAATTTATTTCTGTGTTTTTAAAGTACCCTAATCCTTATTATTTTGTTCCATTAAAACGTAAACCTATTGAAGGATTCATGAGAGGGGAATTACCGTCGCTGCTAGATTAAATAAAAAAAAAAAAAAACGAAGTTCTGTTGCTCGAGAGAATTTGCTCCGAAGTTTTCTTTCTTTATACGTAATCAAATTTTCTCAGTTTAGTGTCAATGCAGTAGAAGTCAGTTATTTCTGCATAATTTAAAACCTAAAAAATTATGGCGGAATAATAGTTACAATATAGTTGCAAATAGAGAATAGAATAGGGATGTGTAGATAAAATTTAAATTGTAGCATGTAAAGATATACGGCAGATTCGATGAGATTTCAAGGCCTATTACGTAAAGCTGTGTTGCAACAGACCTCTGTTACCCTTTCCGCAGTTGCGGAAGTTCCGCATACATTTTGACATCTGGTTCCGAATTTTTAAAACGGAAGCTATCGGAACTTAACAAAATCTTATTTTTAATCTTTCTAAAAATCAATATATCGGGACAATAAAACAAGTCGTAAAAATTTATTACTTTTATCTATTAGCGTTAATGCAGGATTAAAATCGGCAAATTTTTGTTAATAATAATATTGCTCCTTTGCAAATAACTTTATTATAATTTAAGGCCTAAATCTATTTCCTAGTATTTTGTATGTTGATACTTTCAAAATTTTGTTTTCTTATTAGTTTCCTAATTTAATCTAAAAACGCCCAGGGCTTTCAGCTCTCCTTTAGCCAGTTCTCCTAATAATTTCATTTCGAAAATACTAATTCAGTTATAGCGTTTATTTATTTTGTATATAGTGTTTGCTCGGTGGTGTAAATTTTAAGTTAAAAGTGCAATTTTGAAGTCAAAAATAAGTTCCATTTGGGATTATTTTGTTGATATGGACGATGCAAGTGCTAAAAGCAAAATTTGTAACAAAAAATTCGCGAAAAGGGTACATTAAAGTGTCACTTATAATCATTACACCTCCGCTTCCGCATCCGCATCCGCAAAAATTTACTATGTACTTCTGTTTACGCTTCTGTTTTCGTTATGACACTTCCGTTTCATCGCTAGTTTGGTACCACTTGAGTGCTACTGAGCAAGTGCTTCATTGGTGTAACATTGCAACGTAGTTGTTTCAGTGGACAATATGAAAACCTTAAATGACCTTTGTCTTAGTTACATTTAGAAAATAAACAATTTTACCTAGCCATCTTGAGTGGTTTACACATTTCTACTAGAACCTCAATCGGTAGTTATAGCTTGCAGTATATTCCAAGGCTTACGTCCGATCGGTTCCCTATCCCTGGTCTAAACTAACCTAATTTAACAAATAAATATGCAGGCCTTACGTTTTTCAATTACACAACGATTATTTATTATTAAATATTGTCGAATTTAAATGAGGTTTGATTAGCATGGGTAACACAGCAGGCTGTTATGGATAATTTAATAATTACTGTCGTCTTTAATTGAAGTGAAAAAATGTACGAGCACGAGTACTAATTGTGTGCCTACTTGCTGCCGGTGACACAGGTACGTACTTGGTTTAATAAAACATGTCCATTAAGGAGAATTTAGTGACGCGGCCGGAGCCACTGCATGTCAAGAAGACATTTTTCGAAGTCGGTAGCAACCGCAGCGGCGGCATATAAAATTCACTTCCCGTGTGCGCAAAATTATATGCTCACGTGTTCGAATTAATTTTCGACCAGTGTGTTACTTTTCGAATTTCGAATTAAAAAGCAAAACAGGACCCGTCCAAGCTTTTCTCTCCCGTTCCATTCTCACATCCGTTTCCGGGCGAGGCAACCAAGAAATTGACGGCAAGCTGCAAATTTCAAATAAGAAAAAAAAATAATAAATTCCACATACGATTTCTTAATTCTATCGACGTGTTCTACAACTACGGATTCGCAAATGTTGATAATAATAAATAATAACGCTTGTTATTGGCTGGTATTTGGTTTTAAAACCGTTAATGCTAATGAACAATGACGGCTAAGGCTGCTTATCCACGAGTCCGATTGGACTACCGCCGGAACGGTGACGGTTGAGTGACAAACATCGGTCACACACCTATATTTTATATCTACAGCCAGAACGCGATCTACAACGACTTGACACGATAGACTTATGACGGTCCGTCGATATTTTTTTTTTAACGGATGAAGTGGCTGAAGAAGATCCATGATAAGTGAAGAATTCATGACCGTATATAAAAGCACCCCTCCTTATTATTTACACAACAACTCGTCACTTTATGTCGACTTTACGGAATAAAAAATTCAATTTGACTGATCAACGTCGTTTGAGCGGATGTGGCTACTAGTTACGATCCGATGCGGATCAGACAGCTTTAATTAGTTTTCCAAAGGTCCGACCACAATTTAATCGAATTCGTGGACGACCGTCCTAAGTTTCAATATTAATAGGAATATCCATCTGGGGGAATCGCTCGTTTTATATTATTAGATATATGTTTAAAAAGGTGCCAGAAATGAAAAAGTCAAACCCTTAGATTTCTACTGTTTTTCTTTTACTGATGACCCAATATTTTGAATCTAGCTCTGATTGACTTGCAAAGATTTATTTTATATGAATGGGAATGTTTTAAGTCTTCTTTATAGTATACCTATCACAAGATTAAATAATTAATTGTCAAAATGTTAAGTCCAATAAGAATCCTTGTTATATTATTAACATTTAAAGCATGTTTCATCAAATCACATTTATGGTTAGGATTAATATAAGCTCCTTTTCGTAGATAATTGTATTAGATTTCATGTGGAGATTGGTTGTAGTTTTAAGAATAACATGTGGGGTGTTATTTACATAAAAGAAGCAATTGCGGGGATTGTAGGAGTCTAGCGTTTAGATCCCTAAGTATAAGGATCCGTCATCTGCGAAAAGGGTTAAAACTGAATGTTTTCTGACATGCAACGATTTTTAATGTGTTTTATGCACGCATGATTTTCTTAATCAAAGTAATCCTTATTTATTGGATTGTTGTTCTTGTTGTTCTTTTGAGCCTTAATTACAGAAGTTCGGACCAGTAAATTAACTAATGTCTGCCTGCGTTTCTATCCTGGCGACTCTTCAATTTTAAAATTGAAATAACCACTATTTTATTATGATCTTATCATGTAAAGTGCACGATTACTGCTTTTTACAGTTGATAGGTAATTGCCGCATTATAACGTTGATTACAAATATATTTTATTATTAATGCTTCTGAAACTCGTTCAGGTTTTAAACGTCTTTCTCAAATTAACATAAAGAAAAAGTTAATTTATAAAAAATAACACAGAACAAATTTGTCAAGAATGAGCCACTTTAAATACAATTTATTTTTATTGTATGTAATTAGTTCTAGTCGGGTAAATAAAGGATTGAACCTTAGAAATTTGGCAGTAAGCGAAATGCGGTTTTCTCCATCCTATTTGTGAGACCGTCTACAAACTTAAAAAAATCTTCAAAAAAGGCATCGATGCTTAAAAAAATGCAGTTTTATAAGTGAATTACAACTCGGTCAGCGAGCCTCAAAGCCTCCCAGTAACTAATTTCAATTGATTTTTAATGAATTTAAAACATAACTCCTGGAGACGACCTGTAGGTGTGAAGGTCGCCCAGGGCCCCGGTATCTCGGAGGCCGCCGCCAACTACATATTAGTGGTCAGCAACTCTCAAAACATCCCAGCAACTAATTTCAATTAATTTAAAACATAATTCCTAGAGACGACCTGCAGGTATGACGGTCGCCCTGGGCCCCGGGTATCTCGGAGGTTGTCATTGACTATATATTCTTGTTCAACAACCCTCAAAACCATCGAGTAACTAATTTCAATTGATTTTTAATAAATTCAAAATATAACTCCTGGTGACATGTATAACGGTCGCCCTGAGGCTCAGGTCGTCCCGATTGCATATTCGGGTTCATCGACCCTCAAAACCTTCGAGTAACTAATTTTAATTGATTTTTAATGAATTTAAAACATAACTCTTGATGAAGACGTGTATGACGGTCGTCCTGAGGCGCAGGCATCTCGGAGGTCGTCCCGATTGCATATTCGGGTTCATCGACCCTCAAAACCTCCGAGTAACTAATTTCAATTGATTTTTAATGAATTTAAAATATAACTCCTGGTGACATGTATAACGGTCGCCCTGAGGCTCAGGTCGTCCCGATTGCATATTCGGGTTCATCGACCCTCAAAACCTTCGAGTAACTAATTTTAATTGATTTTTAATGAATTTAAAACATAACTCTTGATGAAGACGTGTATGACGGTCGTCCTGAGGCCCAGGCATCTCGGAGGTCGTCCCGATTGCATATTCGGGTTCATCGACCCTCAAAACCTCCGAGTAACTAATTTCAATTGATTTTTAATGAATTCAAAATATAACTCCTGGTGACATGTATAACGGTCGCCCTGAGGCTCAGGTCGTCCCGATTGCATATTCGGGTTCATCGACCCTCAAAACCTTCGAGTAACTAATTTTAATTGATTTTTAATGAATTTAAAACATAACTCTTGATGAAGACGTGTATGACGGTCGTCCTGAGGCGCAGGCATCTCGGAGGTCGTCCCGATTGCATATTCGGGTTCATCGACCCTCAAAACCTCCGACTAACTAATTTCAATTGATTTTTAATGAATTTAAACATAACATAACTCCTGATGACGGTCGCCCTGGACCCCAGGTTATAAAGTTTGTAGACGGTCCCACAAATCGAATGCAATAAACCGAAAATCTCTATCTGACTTACTGCACAAAAATTCGAAGGTTTGGCCTAATTTTGTGCTTTATTTCCTCGACTTTTCTGAAAAAGGTCCGAATCGTGTGAAATTTTGTATTTATTAATTTGGAGCCTATTAATTAATTCTATTTAAAATAAAATTGTCATACCAAAGATGCAGCGGCACACAGCGACCCCTTCTAAAACAAAACAGTAGTTTAGACCGGAATTTTGGACATTTCTTTAATTAAAAATACTTGATGGTTATTGTTATTATTAGTTATAATTGTTATTAAGTTATTTTGCGTTCATTAAAAAACAACATATAATACGCTTTTGCGAATGCCATATATTTTTTTTGCATCTTTTTTTATTGCTTAATAAGCTTTTGCGCATACATAATCTGTTTGGACTTGATTTGCCATTATTTTAATAACTGAAATTTATCAGCGAAGTACCGATAGTTCCGGCATATTTCTTATCAAACCTTATGATTAAAATAATAATTAATGTAAGTTATAATCCATAAATGTTCGTTCATAATAGTTCTTAAAACTTGTCTATAAGTCACAGTAATGTGATAATTTATTGTATAAAAACGATAAAACTGAAACTCAAACAATATGAAATAATATTTAAAAAAAGCATTAAAATTAAATTAAAGCATAAATACTAATTAAACGTGTTTAAATAATTATAAATGTAATTAAGAAACGTTAATGAGAAGGTGGTGTGCCCCCATACAATATTATTTAATTTGATAGGAAAAAACGATTGATATTTCTTTACAAATATTACGGATCAGCAAAACCACACCAACAAAACCAAGATAAAGACTTAATTTTCAAGACCATCGGGTTAATTGGGTGGTGTCAATATATATTTTACGTATAATTTTATTTGATGTAAAAATCATTCTTTTTTTTTACTATGATTGGTTTTATCATTGTTCACCATTATTAAAAATATCAGGGAATCACGTTCACCCTGTAGACAAAATAAATGATCTATTTGTATTATTGAACGTGCAAATTTTTTTTAAGGGATAATAAGCACACCGCCTTCTTTCCAAACAAAAATTAAATTTAACCAAGGGTTAGTAAAAGGAAAATAATAAAAAAAACCTGTGTGTACATACATGGCTTACTTTTGAAGTATGCGTTCGCAAACTGGACTCGGTGGCGAAACCCTTTCCGCATATGTTGCAATGGAAGGGCCTGTTTTTCGCCCTTTCCACCTGCGCGTCGTGGTTGCGAAGGTGCTGCTGAAGATTCGATAGTTGAATAAAGGCCCGGCCGCAGTCTGGTAGATGGCACTTATACGGTCGTTCACCTGTACCAAAAAAAAAATTATTAATTTTCCTTGGATACATACATAGTAGAATATAGAATATATCTTGATAGGCGTAAGAAAGTTGAAGTCAAATGAATGGAGTTCCGCAAGGGACTAAAATCGGGCCGATACTGTTGACTAGTAACCTTGAAAAGCTGTAAATAGAATTCCACAATGTACAACGGATTGGACAGGCATTTTGTTAAGGAAAAGTGGCAGTGAGATTATTTAGGATTTAATATCAATACATACTTGTGTAGATATAAGTATTAATAGACTAAAATGGAGTTCCTCAAGGCCTTAGTGCAGGGCCAATATACTTAAAAATATGAGAAACGTTCTACTCTTTTTGTGTTTCTTTTGATTCTCGAACCCCTCGGAATGGTAACGTCTTAAATGACTTTTCGATTTGTTTTTTTAATAAAAGAAGAGTTTCCCTTCGCAATTTCGGTATCGAACTGGTTCCTCTTATATTAAAAATGTGAAAAGAAGTTCACGGCCAATTTGGATCGGATAATGGAAGTTTTAATTCGGCAAAATTCTTTCTTCCATTCGGCGACAGTTTTTTAATAAAGGAGTTATTAGTTTTATTGGACAGAATATCGACGGATTAAAACGGAGGGTGGCGTTGAGGATTTTCGCCGGGGCAAGACGCTGTCGGACTCGGATATTTCGAAAAAAAAATACCCAGGAATTTTTGCAATATTATCGGCTGTGATGAACATTCGACGAAAATAAAACGAACGTTTGACATACGATATTAAATAATTTTCTTCTTCTTACGTTATCTTAATATAAACATACATAATAATAATGCTGCTAAATAAACGGGACACTTTCTTGCTTGAAGATATACAAAAAGGATATTCACTTATTTGTAAAAACAGTTTTAGTGAAAATAAGATTATCTACAGCATATAACTATTTATAGGGTAACAAGTAAAGTATGACCTTTGTAACCGATGTTCCTTGAGTTATTGGGAGAGTATTCTATTTTTTCAGTCTTTTATTCCAGCTGAATCGTCTCTTTATATTAAAATGCATGCAACTAACTATACATCTGAATATAGACTTTTAGTTACGCCCTTCCATTTTTTACAATTGTTTATTTCCAACTGGAAATTCCTGATTATTAATTATAGATTCTATTTAATCAAAAGTATATCAAAGAAACCCTTACATCATTTGACAAAACTCTAGTCCTTTTTCTACTTTCGAAAAGTCATATATCTACACATTTGTCCGTGAATTACTGGTAGACAAATAGGCAAACAAATTTGTGACCAGAGAATAGAATAGAACAATATTATGTATATATACATATGACAAGGCAAGGGAAGAAAACGTAGGGAAAGAGCGAATATAAAAATAGGCGACGAAAAATTAGAAGAAGTGACTGATTTTAAGTATTTAGGAAGTCAGATAAGTCAGGAAGGATGGATTAATAGGGATATAAAGCAGAGGATAGCGCAGCGTCGAGTCGCCTTCAATAATAAGAAATCACTTTTATGCTCGCGAACGGTTAATTTAGAAATTTGAAGAATATTGTTAAAGGTGTATGCTTGGAGAGCGGTGCTGTACGGGTTCGAAATATAGACGGTGGGCGCGGCGAAAAAGAAAAGGTTAGAAGCGTTCGAAATGTGGTTTTACAGGCGAATGATGAGGATACTGTGGATAGAGAAGGTTAGAAATGAAGAGGTATTAGAAAGAATAGGAGAACAGAGGTCTCTATGGAAGTCAATAAGAAATAGGCGAGATAGGTTGTTAGGACACCTTCTCAGGCATGAAGGTCTAGTCAGAGACATTTTATAGGCAGAAACGGGAGTCAGGAAGAGTAGAAATAGATCTAGATTGGATTCCTGTTTGCAAATAGTTAAGGATGTGGGATATTCTAGTTTTAGCGAAATGCGAAGATTAGCTCAGGATAGGAAAGAGTGGAGATGCGTGTCCAACCAGTCTTAGGACTGGCGACCTTATGATGATGATATATTTTCCTTTAAACCAGACTTAGTGAGCCACATCATTAAAACCAAAACGCCTTACGTCAGATATGGTATATACAATTTCTTGATTAAAATCCCCTAGCACTTCGTCGTTTATTTAATATTCATGTAAGTACATGTGTTTTGTTAGCGTTTAACTGTGAGTATTATAATTATTTGTTTTTATCGAATAAAGGAAGTAATTTATCCACCCTTTAGATGTCAGCGTTCGTCGTGTGCATACGTACGTATCTACCTACATTCATGCGTGTAGATACGCGATAATACGGTCACACGTCGATGTGAGTATGTAAATAAATAATTAATTCGTGGCTCCGTTTAACATCGGCCGTTCTTCCGCGATGAGAGTGACTTTTTTGTGGCCCTTTTTTTCGTCCACGGTAATAATAACACATCAGGTACCGTACGCATATGGTCAAGTAAATCAAGCCGAAAATTGAACCGCGAGGGTGCAAACGGAACGGGTTACGACGATCGAAAGAATCAACCGGGCCGTGGCGGTAGCATCTGCTTTCCTCCTGCTGGTCTGGTCTCAGTTCACCAGGTCACTGTGACTCCACACCGACATTAGCGTGGTATCGTCATTATTATTGTTGTTGTTGTGGGTCGTCGAATAAAATGCGAGCATCGAAGTAAAAATTGAACGGGGTTATCGGCCTTCACGACCTACATCGAATGCTTAAATTAGTTTTTATTGTCGTATCATCACCGTTCCATTTTATTTATTAAATAGACCACTGGCGACGATTTTGTGCAGTGGAGACAATATCAATAGGCATCTACTAAAATATCATGGAGTTTATTAACCAAGCTGAACTGGTGCTGACCTGTATTAAGGAGTATTGCATTACAAGCTACATATAATAGAAGATGTGCTTTCGGTTAAACCTGATTTCAGGATAAACTAGTTTTGTGTAAGTTTAGGTTGGTCTGGTTTGAAATTTAAATACTAATTAGGTCTAGGAAAACCCAGATTATCCTTAAATATTGTTTGACTGGTAACTAGGACTAGGCGAAACTGCTTCATAATATTGCTCTTCATATAAACTGGTTTGGTCTAGGCAAAACTAGTTTATCTTTAAATAAGGCTTGTCTGGTAACGGATTTAGAACAGACCCATTGGGACTAGGTGAAATTGGTTCACATTATCGCTCTTTGGATAAACCGGTTTATCCTGAAATATTGTTTGGCAGGTAACAGATTCAGGACAAACTAGTTTGGACTAGTCTAAACTGGTTCATAATATTACTGTTAGGATAAACTGGTTTGACCTAGACAATACTAGTTTATCTTGAAGTAGGATTTGACTGGTAACGGATTTAGAACAAACCCATTTGGACTAGGCGAAATTGGTTCACATTATCGCTCTTTGGGTAAACCGGTTTATCCTGATAAATTTTTTGACCGGTGACAGATTCAGGACAATCCAGTTTGGATTAGTCTAAACTGGTGCATAATATTGCTCTTCGAATAAACTGATTTGACCTAGGCAAAACTAGTTTATCTTGAAACATGTTTTAACTGGTAACGGATTTAGAACAAACCCATTTGGACTAGGGGAAATTGGTTCACATTATCGCTCTTAGGATAAACAGGTTTATCCTGAAATATTGTTTGACCGGTAACAGATTCAGGACAAACCAGTTCGGACTAGGCAAAATTGGTTCATAATATTACTGTTAGGATAAACTGATTTGACCTAGACAATACTAGTTTATCTTGAAGTAGGATTTGATAGGTAACGGATTTAGAACAAAACCCATTTGGACTAGGTGAAGTTGGTTCACATTATCGCTTTATCCTGGAATATTGTTGGACCGGTAACAGATTGAAGACAATCCATTTCGGATTGGGGAAACTGGTTCATTATATTGTTCTTTGGATGGACTGGTTTGACCTACGTAAAACTAGTTTATCCTAAACTCGGGTTTGATCTTAAACGTTTTAAATAAGTAAAAGTTAGTATTTTCGACACTTGTGTTCGTTTAGCTATTCAGTATATATAAGGAACAGTACGTTGTTCGTAGGTCATATAGTTACGCACAGAGAGACAGATAGATACATAGATATAGAGAAAAGCGTAGTTACTATCGAAGTCTTGGTGGATTGTGAACACTCTGTTGTGCACGATTTTGGTTGCGTCTAAAGAAGGAAAAAGGGCTTGACCAGGCCGATGGCTAAAGCGATATCTCGACTTTATTATTGTGGCACTTGCTTTTGCCTTTTCAGCGGGGCCCATACGGCACTGGGCACTCCTCTTTAGATAATTCTTTAGCGGCCGCATGTTACTCCAACCGACTACATATAGAAAGGTGTAGTATCATTATTAAACGATTGTATGTGAACCTATTTTATTAAACAACTTATAGCACATGTTCTATTATTCATACTGCTTCATGTTATCATGGGCAAATAAAGTGGGACATATGCAGCATACAGAGTTAGTTATGACTTATGTACATCCTACCCTACTAACAGAGCCACAATTTTTAACTAAAGGGGAGGTTTTAAAGGCTGCAAATATCCACTTCTATAAACCATGCATAAAATTACTAGCCGAACACTCTCCATTTAGTTTGTTGATTATTTATCTGAGAATTATTTAAATAGCGAGCATAATTGTAATCGAAAATAAAATGTAAGAAGTGAGTCAAGGTGGTGAGGCGGGTGACCGCCTTCAGTTTGAGAGCTCAATAAGGAAGAGATAGGATGGTAGAACACCTTTGGAGACATGAAGGACTAATTAGAGACAAAATCAGAAGCACGAAGAGTTAGAAATGTTTAATGTTCTATTTTAGACATAGGATAAGAAAGAGTGGAGGTGCGTGTCCAACCAATTTAGTAAGTTCGAATTAATCAGAATCATCTTCTATGAACAAAATTGAAAAAAGTTTAGTCAACTTTGACCTTTCTCCAAAATCAATTTGCAGTACGTTGAATTTACTATCAGTCCCACTTGTTGCGGTCACTTTTTAAATTCGATTGCATAACAAAACAAGTAAGTATTGCGTCGTTTTGTGCAAGGCGATGCCGTTCGATTTCGCGTAAACTAAAAGTCGAGGCTGAAGCGTATGATAAATGTTCGAAATTTGCCCGTTTCTGTTAACGTGTGGAGTCCGTACAACACCGTCGTTGTTCCGCGCATTGTTGGCGTTGACTTGGCGGACAGTCGGCGAAAGAACGTCCAGCTACACGTCCTCCTCGTTCAGGTGGAAATTCAAGAACCACTTTCTCTTCCCGCACCATGCTTAAGCAATAACAACAACAGCAATATCTATTTAATTTAATTCAGTTCAGTTGCAATTACAATTACTTCAAACCATCTTCAGACATACGGATATTCAATTATGTACTGATGATATTCAATTATGTACCTGTACCTTCTATAGAGTATAGTACGACAATTTTTTGCTTTTTTGATCCTAGGAACAATTAAGTGTGGAAAAGTATATGTCTTATCTTGAAGCAAGCCATTGGATTTCTGTTTTCTATCTTAATAACCTTTGTTCTTGTTCAACTACAGAATCCTTGATCTGAGCAAATCCTTCACCACAAAAGCTCAAAATATTAGGACTACAGTCCTTTCCTTGTTCAACTACAGAATCCTTGATCTGAGCAAATCCTTCATCATAAAAGCTCAAAATATTAGGACCAAAGTCCTTTCTTACGTTGCTCCTTGATGCCCTTCCTTACTTTAGTCCTTAAATTACAATTACGTATAAGAACTTCGAATTATTATCAATTTTTTCGAAAAGTAATTAAAAGTTCAAAGCTCCATGTGCTTGAATCACTTTGACAGGGCTTGAAACCTTCTGAAATACAAATTATAAAGTACTTTTATAAGGTAGTTCGTCAACCAATCCTTGAACACTAGTAGAAAGGACTAGAAGCACATTTTCAAGCACAAATTGCTGGCTTTCGGTACTTAGCTCTGATCTAGTACCTACTTATATTACTTTCAAAGTTTTAGAAACGTACAGAAAACAAATTTTAAAAGTAAATCTCATAAAAACTAAAAATCAGGTAATCGGACTTTTAATTACGAATAGGGTAAAACTGGGCATATTAGTAAGTATTTCTATTTGACTACTCCCACCCTGAAAGCAACGCTTTTTTGAACGAAAATTTATTATAACTTCGTGCGATTGCCTGACCGTTGCCTCTACGTCAAGTGCACATGTGTGTAAGAGTGTATAGGAAGACGTTGTCGTAACCGGCATATGTTTGTCGGAGAGGACAATGTTGTTGCGTGAGCGTATACACGTGTTTTTTTTTATCTGTTTTCGTTGAATTTTTTCTGTATACGCGCGGAGCAGCAACCCTTTCTTACTTACGAAATTTATATCCCTCGTGAAGAACACATTGTGCACCATTTACATACGCGGCCTGCTTCGATCCAACTCGGAATTTATTCGTTTCCTTTTAAATATTTATGGTTGAAATGAAAGTAGGAAAATCTAGAGTGCGAGTTCTCTTGCAGCCCACCGATTGGCTCTTTTTCTGTTACGAATTAACATTTCATTTTATCTATCATTGCCAAACATGTTAGATATTTTGGCGACCTAATTAGGTACCAGAAAGAAAACCGACGCCCCGAATTGATACAAAGCGTTCGAAATGTGATGTTACAGGCGAATGATGAGGATAGAGAAGGTTAGAAATGAGGAGCTATTAGAAATATTAGGAGAACAAAGGACTCTATGGAAGTCGATAAGAAATAGGCGACATAGAGGTTGGCAGGACACTTTCTCAGGATAGTTAGATTCATATTAGAAGTAGAGAAATTACAGAAGGTACTGTGCCGCCCTGCTATTATACAAAATTTAAATTAGGACTTTTGAAGATTAATAGGTACTGTACTTAACAGTAAAAACTGCATCAAATGTAACCAGTGGTTTTAGAATAGTATTATGCCATAGCTGAAGGTTTATCAATAGGTAAAAATGTAGGTTTAAGTTTAAACAACATCTGTTTATTACCTACACAAGTAAATACGTACTTTTAAACATTTTAAATGGTTTTTTAACTTTATGACAATTTCGAGTGGTCAGGCTCAAGGTGTAAAACATTTAAAACATTGTTAAAATTGATTCATTTAGATAATTTAAATTATAATGTTATTAAAAATGGTTTACAAGCGTCTGACTAAACAATCGACAAATGTTGTTAAGTAAATTTATTATCAGAAAAAGAATGAAAAAGTAGTAGTGTGCGACGTGAAATCGACTACAACATAATACTAAAACTTCCAAATGGTCAATTTCAGTTGTGCTTGTGTATGGGCTCTTGTAAGTCACTAACACTATCTGTGATTAATGTTTACACGGTACCCAAATGTTGTGGATTCATTCACCCCAATAATGCATCTCTTAAATTAAATAATTGTATATATGAACTCATGGTAACTGCTGCAAAGGGCAGGTTCATTGTAAGTACTATTCAAATTGCATATGTTATATAGAATCACGAACAATAATTTCTAACAGTTAGACATCCAGGAAAATATTACAATTGGTTATTATTGAAAGTGTAGAGAAAATTAAAGCTAAATAGTCTAAAAGCCCTTTGAGACAGGTTTTATTAGGTATATCAAAAGAAATCTTGCTGGTTAAAAATATATAACTTATAAAAACACTAAAACATATGGAACAGTAACAAAATCCAACTCTAAAACTTCAGAATTTTGGATTTCGTTACACAGTAGGTTGATAGTTCTAGTTTAGAATGAAACTTTATTTTCGTAATTCTAAGAAAATTTCCATTGGATTTTTGAACAAAAAGTGATTTTATTAAACTTTCTCCAGACGGTGTAAGTTTATAAATGTGACCTTATTTGTGTCTATAATAAATTTATTTAGTCGCGATTCCGATTAAAATTCGAAGCCGACCAGAAGAAAGAATCGTGACCTCAAACGGTCGTTTTTCGAGCGATTGTAATTAAAAATGATTAATAACGTTCTATACAGGTGGCGGGCCAAAGATTAAAGGGTTATTTTTTTTGGTGGGGTCGATTGCTTTCTAATTTTCATTGTGCGACGTGTCAGACGTCGATTGTGGCCATTAAAAATTCGGAACAAAACCTTTTTATTCATGTCTAGGCGACCTCAGACATCGACTAAAGGGATCATTGTAACGTTTTGTAATTCTTTAATAACTGGTAAACCCGACTTTTATTTGAAGCCGTTCCGTGGCTACGAAGCTTCCTGACTTTTTGACAACCATTGTAAGGTGAAAAATGAAGCTCGATGCGCCTCATCGTAAGTGCGTGCCACAGAAAGCCACGACGAAACATACAAAGATAAGTAAATAAAAAAAAAACAAACGCAGAATGTTATTTCATCAGAAACATCCTAAGAATTGTCTAAAAAAATGAAATAAACAATGATTTGGATTACGTATCTATGCACTGTCCTCAATCGATGAACAGTGGCGACCGCTGAGACCAGAGCCACCACGCTCGGACTAATCACATACTCGCTTCGTTGGGATTGATTAGATAAGGTTTTTTGCTGTTGTGCAAACCTTCTAAATCGTTCTTTTTTAAATTTATGATTTTGATTCGTTAATCAAAAAACAAAAGGTTAAAGGCAATCGAAATGTGGTGTTACAGATTGATGATACAATAGAGAAGGTTAAGAATGAAAAACTATTAGAAAGAATAGGAGAACAGATGACTCAATGGAAGTCAATAAGAAATAGGCGAGATAGGTTGGTAGGACACCTTCTCAGACATGATGAGCTACTCAGAAACAGGAGTTACGAGGAATAGAGATAGATCTAGATTAGGTTACTGTTCACAAGTAGTTAAGGATGTAGTTGTTCGGAAAGTCATTTCGTTTTTTTTTTTGTGGAAATGAAAGACAGTTTCCGTATAATAAACAAATACTTTATTAAATTATATATTGACCGTTCTGGTCCAACACCTTTTGCCATCTTTCTGGTAGTAGCATAATTCCACGCTCATAAAATTTTTGGTCTTTGCTGGCAAAAAACTGATCGAGGAGGTTTTTGACCTCCTCATTTGAGGTGAAGGTTTTACCGTCTAAAAAATTTTGGAGTGACCGGAACAAATAATAATCCGATGGTGCCAGGTCTGGAGAATATGGTGGGTGTAGCATTGTATCCCATTCAAGCTGTAAAAGCTTTTGGCGAGTGACCAAACTTGTGTGAGGTCTCGCGTTGTCTTGGTGAAACACTACACCTTTCCTGTTGATTAGTTCTGACCTTTTCTGTTGAAGTGCATCATTCAGTTTGTCCAGCTGATGACAGTAGACTTCCGAATTAATCGTTGTGTTATCCGGTAAAAGCTCAAAAAAAACGATTCCTTTAAAATCCCACCAAACAGACAGCATCACCTTTTTTTGGTGAATATCGGCTTTGGAAATGGTTTGAGCCGGTTCATCTTTTTTGCTCCATGACCTCTTGCGTTTGACGTTGTTGTATACAACCCATTTTTCGTCCCCAGTGATGATGCGCTTCAAAAACGGATCATTTTCGTGACGTTTGAGAAGCGAATCGCAGACGTCAATGCGGCGACACAGATTTCTCTCTGTGAGAACATGGGGAACCCATACATCGAGCTTCGAGGATAATCCCAGGCCTTTCAAGTGGTCATAAACTGTTGAATTTGATAAATTTAACCTCAATCCGATCTCACGTGTTGTTATTCGCCGGTTCACATCAACTAATGCCTTTATCGCGTCTTTATCAGCTTCAACCGGCCTTCCCGAACGTGGTGCATCTTCGACATCAAAATTGCCGGATCGAAATTTAGCGAACCAGTTCTGGCACTGGCGTACTGTCAACACACCTTCTCCATACACATCAGTCAATTTCTTTCTGGCTTGAACAGCATTTTTACCCTTTCTGTAGTAAAACAGTAAGATATGTCGAAAATGCTGCTTATCGCTCTCCATATTTAAAAGGGCACCAACCAAAAACTACTGCGTAGAATTAATTGGAATTTTTCACACACAAGCCTTGCTATATGAGCCTTCAACGCATATAAAAATTATACGGATAAATGTGAAGTTGGGTGCAAAAGAATACAATTAAATCCTCTGTCGGGAAAAAACGAAATGACTTTCCGAACAACCCTAAAGGATGTTCTAGTTTATGAAAATGCGAGAATTATCTTACGATAGGAAAGAGTGCAAGTGCGTGTCCAACCAGTCTTAAAGCTAAAGATCTTAATAACTCGTTAATCCTCTAGAAAAGAAAAAGATTAAATTTGATCGGAAAATAGAATGAAGATTCGGGCTAAAAGGCCGTGGTCTAAGTGAACTATTCTAGAGAGACCACGGCCTTATAGCCCGAATCTTCATTCTGCTACGGATTCCGGCCGTGAAAGCCTTTGTTCTTATGTTGATCGGAAAATGTTAGTTACTGTTTAAGGAATAGACTATGGAGATACCAGGGTAACTTGGTTACATTATAATAACTAAAAAAAGAAATTAACGTTCTCATGAACTGTAACAAAATAGGTATTGTTGTAACCCCCCTAAAGTTACAAATTGAGCAAAAAAAAAAGTATTTCATTCGAGATCTTCTAATCTCGAGGGCGGCAATTACGTGGCCCCATAATTGGTATCCGTTCTTTTAAAACAACATGTGGCAAGTAGTGAAACAATTACAATAGGCCTTTTCTTTCGGTTGTTTTTTCTTGCGCAGCAGCAACGTCGAGTAATATCGGCTACCTATACATACAAGAACGAGCGTAAGTAATCCCCGCGCTCTCTCCATCGCACAACAACTAACCAAACCAACCACCCACCCACCCATCGCATCGCATCGTTCCTGTTGACCCCAAACATTGTCTCAAGAAAGCGACTGAGAACGGCGATCCGCACCTGCTGCACACTTGGTTCAATACCGGGGAGCTCTTTCTTCATTGTACCTACCGGTGGATGTGTTTCAATTGCTTTTTCTTTTATTAAGTACTCGTTCTCTTTCGTTTTTTTGTCCTTTCTTTACTGCCGACTCCTGCTAATAAATCCACGCAACGTCAAAGAGCACATGTCTCCAGTTGTAGTTACGGTGAGCACACATCATGTACATGTGCACAACGAGAGGCGCAAGTGAAACTTGTCACTCACCCCAAACCGCAACGTTGAATGGAGAATGTTATGTGGAAATCTTATCAGAACAATTTCTGATCAAATTTCAATAATAATAATTTTATTGTTCTTCAGTTGCTGTATAAAAGAATTACTAAATCGGTTACCCTTATATGAATATTTGTCTTTATCTGCCAATTTAGTTGCCTTATCTGTCTTGTTGATCTGTTATATTCAGGGTAGTCAAAAATGATAACATCAGGGAATTTAAGAATTCAGGGAAATGTCAGGGAGCTTCTAATGAAATCAAGAATTATTTCTTTTTATAATAATAGAGAAAACGATAGGTAGATAAAGGAAAGAGGGCGTACATCGGATTTGTAGATTTAGAAAAAGCTTTTAACAAGATGTTAAAAATACTTAAAAATGTACGGATGAGTTACACAGGAAGAACAGTGATACNAAGCCATTGGATTTCTGTTTTCTATCTTAATAACCTTTGTTCTTGTTCAACTACAGAATCCTTGATCTGAGCAAATCCTTCACCACAAAAGCTCAAAATATTAGGACTACAGTCCTTTCCTTGTTCAACTACAGAATCCTTGATCTGAGCAAATCCTTCATCATAAAAGCTCAAAATATTAGGACCAAAGTCCTTTCTTACGTTGCTCCTTGATGCCCTTCCTTACTTTAGTCCTTAAATTACAATTACGTATAAGAACTTCGAATTATTATCAATTTTTTCGAAAAGTAATTAAAAGTTCAAAGCTCCATGTGCTTGAATCACTTTGACAGGGCTTGAAACCTTCTGAAATACAAATTATAAAGTACTTTTATAAGGTAGTTCGTCAACCAATCCTTGAACACTAGTAGAAAGGACTAGAAGCACATTTTCAAGCACAAATTGCTGGCTTTCGGTACTTAGCTCTGATCTAGTACCTACTTATATTACTTTCAAAGTTTTAGAAACGTACAGAAAACAAATTTTAAAAGTAAATCTCATAAAAACTAAAAATCAGGTAATCGGACTTTTAATTACGAATAGGGTAAAACTGGGCATATTAGTAAGTATTTCTATTTGACTACTCCCACCCTGAAAGCAACGCTTTTTTGAACGAAAATTTATTATAACTTCGTGCGATTGCCTGACCGTTGCCTCTACGTCAAGTGCACATGTGTGTAAGAGTGTATAGGAAGACGTTGTCGTAACCGGCATATGTTTGTCGGAGAGGACAATGTTGTTGCGTGAGCGTATACACGTGTTTTTTTTTATCTGTTTTCGTTGAATTTTTTCTGTATACGCGCGGAGCAGCAACCCTTTCTTACTTACGAAATTTATATCCCTCGTGAAGAACACATTGTGCACCATTTACATACGCGGCCTGCTTCGATCCAACTCGGAATTTATTCGTTTCCTTTTAAATATTTATGGTTGAAATGAAAGTAGGAAAATCTAGAGTGCGAGTTCTCTTGCAGCCCACCGATTGGCTCTTTTTCTGTTACGAATTAACATTTCATTTTATCTATCATTGCCAAACATGTTAG
>NW_020439186.1:3379-26963 GCF_000699045.2 Agrilus planipennis | reverse complement strand
CGACCAATATTATTACCTACTTACCTACGTACCTACCTACCTACAGTGTGGAACGACTGTTACGTTTCATTTAAATAATTCCATTTTTTTTTTAATATCCACAAATAGTAAAAGCGACTAATACAACAACATGACGACAATTGTAAATAAGCTTCTCATGTGTATACTCGAGTATGCGTATGTATGTGTGTATGCATGTATATATGTGCTGCAAAATATATCAACCACCAACAGCAAACACTGATGGTTCGAACTGTACGTACGTTCGTACGTACCATCTAGCATACCATTCCACTATACGTATACATACATGTATACTACGAGATTCAAAGCCGATGGTTGCGGTACTGGCAGCTGTATGTCTGTATGTATGTGTAAAATGTACATACGTGCCACCACCTAACATACCATTCAACTATACGTATACACACATGTATGTTACGTATGATTCAAATACGTATACTATACGAACACATGCATGTTACGAGATTCAAAGCCGACGGCGGCTGCGGCCTGCCCAGCCAGCTACGGGCGACATAGTACACTCGCACATACACACACGCACACGCCGCTTGTTGTATCAACCGGTTTTAGAGAACGATCAAGCGGGCCGCGTCGGTAGCCCAGCGCGTTAACGTCGTGATCGATCGTCGTCGTACTCTCGCACTCGTACTCGGTTCGAACCCCGGTCGCGCGAAAAAAATCGTCTACGGCTACTAACCATCATCATCCATCCATCCAATACACACCACACACAATACAGACACACATAGGCAACACACAATACACATACCACATACAAACACAAAAAAANGATTTCAATTCCAGTGGCAAAATATCCATTTTCTCTCCTTCCAAAAGATATTTTGGGGTAAACTTAGTAACTGTATGTTCTGTTTCGTTGTATCTTCCTACACATTTTTGTGCAATAGTTGTCCATGCTGTTTTCTTGTCCCCTTCATTTATTTTACACCTTATCCTATTGGTTAAAGTTTGGTTCAGCCTTTCATTCAGACCATTCGAAAATGGCGCGTCCACAGCAGTAAATACTATTGTTATATTTTTCTTTTTCAAGAAGTCTTTAAATTCTTTGGAATTTATGCCAGGATATTGGTCTGTTAATAGTATATCTATATTATTGCTTTGTGTCACTTTTTCTACCAATTTGATAAAATCATTGGAGCTCTGATTTTTTGATGTCAGAATGTATGCATATCGTGTAAAATGATCAACCAAGAGATGTAAGTATTTTTTTGTAGACCTTGATCCTCCAAAGCCTCCAATTGTGTCAATGGATACAATTTCGAAAGGACGTGTTGCTGGACCTAAATGGGACATCAAACCAAACTTTGGATTCCTTCTTGATTTGTTTTTAATACAAATATCACATTCATCACAGAGTTTCTTGATATTTGTGATGATATTCTTTGCTGTATAGAAAGGATTTATTTTATTTATCATTTGGGTTCTCCCAATATGGCAATAAGTGTAGTGGACATTTTTAATTAGTGTTTTGCTAAATGCTTCTGAAAGTACAATATTTTTCCTTCTTTTATTCTTTTTGTAATAAATGTTATTTTCCAGTATAAATGCTTTTTATTTTCTGTCTTGTATATTTAGATTTGTGTCTTGGTCCTTTTTAATATCTTGCATGTTTATTAAGTTTACAACTTTCAAAAAATCTTCAGTATTCTCATTAGGTTCTAAGACTGGATTTCTACTTAAGCAGTCCGCTTCTTGATTTGACTGTCCTGGGTTATATTTTATCTTAAAATTGTATTGGGATAAGTAATATGTCAAATCGCCCAGTTCTTCATCAGTTCTAGACTTGATGTTAAGATTTTCTAGTGGTTTATGATCTGAATATACTATAAATTCTTTATTCATAAGCCAGTGTTGCCAATATTTTACAGCCTCTTTAATCGCCAAGCATTCCAAATATATTGCTTTTTTTTTCTTTTGAGTGTCGGTCAATTTCTTTGAGAAATAAGCTACAGGTTTAGTTATTCCGTTTTCATCTTCCTGTTTTAACACAGCTTCAACTCCTTCAATGCTGGCATCAGTGTATATTTTTATTGGTTGTTCTGGGTCAAATATTTTTAGAATTGGTTTCGAGCATAGTAAATCTTTTATTTTATCAAATGATTTTTGGCATTCTCTGGTCCATATAAATGTAACATCTTTCCGTAACAGATTGTGTAATGGTTCCAGGATAATTGCATTGTGTGGTATAAATTTATGATAAAAATTTACTTTTCCCAGGAACTGGCGTATATTTTTCTTTGTTTCTGGAATGGGGAAGTTCCTGACAGCTGTTAAATAATCCTTGAGAGGTGTAACTGAATTTTTTTCTATTATGTGTCCCAAATACTTGGCATGATCGTTTGCAAAGGTGCATTTAGAGAATTTCAGTCTAAATCGTTCTGTTAATATTGCGTCAAGTAGTTTCGATATATGTGTTATGTGTTCTTTTACTGCAAAATCTGAGAGATTATATTTTCTTATTATATTTCTCAATATTCTTTGAAAAATAGCTGGAGCCGTCTTTAAACCAAATAGGAGGCATATCCACTGAAAATGGCCTTCTTGCGTGACGAAAGCTGTCTTATATCTATCTTGAATTCTCAATGGGATGGACCAAAATGGTGAGTTTATATCAAAAGTGGAATAATACTCACAGTTAACCGTCTTTACCATCAAGTCTTCAATCAACGGGAATGGCTGTGATTGAGGGACAACAATTTTATTCAATTCTCGGAAATCGATACACAATCTTGATCTTTTCCCATCTTCTTTCTTGTATGCTAAGGTGACTGGAGCAGCAAAAGGGCTATATGACTCCTCAATTAAGTTTTTATTCAATAGTTTTGATATTTGGTTCTCAATTTCTTTTCTGTCATCAGTTGTGCATCTGTATGGGCGTTTGTAGCAGTATCGATCTACTGTCAAGTCTATGTGAGCTTCATAACCTCGTACTGCACCCACGTCGTATTTGTCCTTAGCGAAGACTGGTTTGTTTCTCTATTAATTTATCGATTTCAGTTTGTTTACATATATCTAGATGATTTACTGAAATTTCAAATTCACTTAAATTAATATGTTTATTGAAGTTTATTTCACATTGGTTTAAACAGTTAATTTCTTGTTTCCATACCTCAGAGTTTAGAGTCACATCTTGTTTATTTTTGTCACTTAGGAATTTCGACATTTAAAATATTTGTTTCAGAGTATTTATTTTTGTTATCCTCTTCATTTTGTATTTTATTCTCTCTAAGTAAATTATTACACTGTATGATATTCAATTTTTCATCTTGCATTAATCTAAATTTTTTGATACAATCCAAACCAATGAGAAAATCATTGTGAAAATTTTCATTATCTATCACAAATATATTCATTTCTCTTTCAATGTCATATATTTTTACTTTTAATGTTACCATACCTTTTGTTTTCTTCTCACCATTAATAGTTTTCAAGTTTGCTGTTTGTTTATTAAATGTATCTTCTTCTTTTTTTGTATTTTCAATAACTTTGCATTAATTAATGATACATTTGAACCAGAATCATAAATTGCTGTAACTTTTAAAGTGTCATTTAACAATAACTTTATTTTTATTAATGGTGATACTTCTAGTTTTTTGGATTCTCTTCATGAAGTTCAACTTCTAATTCCGAGTTATTCACACTTTTCACAACATATTTTTGATTCTTCGTATTGAACCAACAGTTTTCCTCAGGATGAAAATGTTTCCCTTTTTCCTTATTGACACAAATTTGGCATGGTTTCTTTTCTTCATTTTTTTTTTGTTTTTTTGTCAGAGTGCATGTAGTTTTTTTTTTTCATATTTGTTCTTCCCAACAAGATGTTCTAATTTGCCTATCTCATTATAGAGAGTCAATTTTGTCACTCAGGTAATTAGGCAGGCCTGCGGCTATAAGATCTATAAGAGTACCTGTTTCAATCGTCTTCCTAACCTCTAATAACAACTTCTCTTTTTTCAATGCATATTCAAGTAATGAGCCTGATTGATATTTAAATCCAAAATCATATCTGATTGGCGACCAACCTTTGTTTCCGAATGTTTCACAGAAATTTTTTTCCCATCTAATCCACTCTGATTCTACTGTAAATTTTATTAACATACAACTGTACCAGTTTACACTTGAATATTCTAAAAATTGTTTTAAAATTTCAATTTTTTTACTGTCTTCATCAATATGGAAACGTTCACATTCTCTGTTGAAGTCCTTAATCCATTGGTGAGCGTTTGCGTTTTTACCAGTGAATTTTTCAAGCGCAAAGTCTTTTGCAATTTTTCCCAAATTTTGAGTTTCAGATTTTCTTTGCTTTTCTTCAAGTAATGTCTCTAATAGTTTCTCCAATGTTTTATTTGAGCTTTCAGTTAACGGTTTTGAATCATTTATGTTTTTATTAATCTCTTCAAGGTAAAAATCCTTAAACTGTATATTCTGTTCTTCATCTAAATATACCTTTGATATCTCATTAGTTAAAGTTATCCATATTTTCCTTGTTTGATGTCTTTTATTCAATGTTTTTTTATCTTAGCGTAGTTAGATGTATCCGTTATAAGTTGGTGTAAGTTTGCAGGTTGATATTCGGCCGGTATGCCAAAAATTTGGCCATCAGGTGTTCCTATTGAGGTTATGCAAATAATGTTTGATTTTCCATCTGCTGCTGTTTTCACACAAAAATCAAATCTTAATTTCTCCATATTTGTTGTATTTTATTGCGAAAAATGTTGTTTTATAATAGTATATGCTTAGGCGAAATAAAGACGAAATTGTGTTTTCTGAAATAACAAAATTCTTTTATTCATATCACACTTATACACAAGTTTTACCACAATTAACATATTTTAAACAGAATAGCTTACCTGAAATAACAGAAAACAACATTTAAAGCCTTTACTTCTAATTTAAATAATATTATAACTACTTCTTTTTTACAATATTTTCCACGTTTTTCTAAAGATCACATAATCTAACTTTTACCTTCTAAAATTTATCGTCGGTGTCACTCACGTCACACTGACAGCTAATAGTTCCATAGATTATAATAATTTCATACACACTAGAAAAGGAATGCCACTGGCGTAGGTAGTGATATCCTCTACACGTATATTTACAGTGAACAAACGAAATTTTTATCAAAAATCAGTGAGCCAAGAGACACTTATGGCTCCGCCAAACGAACAGCAACTGATTTAGGAGAAGAAATGTCTGAAACAGTTGTGAAAAAGAATTTCAAGAAACCAAAAACAATCACATGGATAAAAAAATTTGTCACTTTTTGAATTCTAGACTGAAACAAAAGAACGAAGAAAACCCGAATCTATTATTTTTTTCAAAGGTATCTTGCCAGAGAGAGTATACTATTTAAATGTAATAAAAATATAACTGATAATATAAGCAAAACGCAAAATGTTCTTACAACAATTCACTTTCCCGATTTCCCGTAAAGGAACTCTTCCATGTGAATATTTGGACTGTAGGGAAAAATTACAGGATACTAAATTACTCCCTAAAGAATGTTTTTTAGCGTAGCTAACGATTGTCACGTTTCTCATTGAGATTACGAACATGCATGCTTAATTTGGGATGCATTCGAAATTAATACTTTACAAGAATACGCCGAAATGTATCTAAAGATGGATATTTTGCTACTTGCCAACGCTTTGAAAATTTTTGATTGACTTATTGGAATACGTACAAATTGGATAGTTTACATTATTATACTGCGCAAGTCCTCGCTTTCGATAGTATGCTAAAACAAACAGGTGTTGAATTATATGGAAAAGCAAATAATAGGTATATAAGAAGTAGTTTTAATGCAAATGAACCTATATCATATTTAATGTTTGTAGTACACTTAAAAAACGGCAAAATGGGTTGTTGAATGATATATCTCGAAAAATCAGGAAAATCAAGTACTAAGGGTTTTTGGGTATACTAATTACGAATCGAATCTGCTAGATTTGAAAAAGTCGTATTGGCGGATACAAAATGACCGACCTATCCGATCCTAATCCTAATAAGATTCATGAATGTACGCGTATAACGCTCTACCTGTCCATTCGCTCAGTGAACGTCGGGAGTAATGAAATAGTAGTCAATGTTGAATTCATTTAGAAGATTGCAAACATGTTTCGAAAATTTGTTTACTATCCATAATTACTAATTTGAGTGCGAAACAGAAAATGAAATTTTGTTCGTGTATCCTTTAACAGTTTTTAGAGGAATTAAATTATAATACTTTGTAAAAGCATCAATGAGAACTAAAATGTATTTATATCTCATAGAAGATACGGGCAACGGCTCTAAGAAGTCTGTGTGAGCAGGTAAAGGGGTTTCCTAAGTAGAAATTTGTTAACGTAATTACACGTAACTTTTCCTTGCCATTCGACTGTATAGTATCTGATGATCCGTCAAAGAAGGTACTGCGGCCGATTTCTATTTATCCAAATTATGACGTGCGTTATTGACATAATCAATCAGAGATGCCTAAAGTTTTGTCGCAACGTCCATGGTCATAGTGCCATTTTGTAAACTTAAGCTCGTTTCATTCATAATTCCTAAAAGATCGCTGCACATCTCCGTTAGAAGAATAGTCACAAATTTTTCCATATTTTTTGCTAGGCCTTTGGATACATTTCTTGTTTCTCCTGGTTGATTGATATTACCTGCAATTGATAATAATGCTTCAAAAATATTTAAATAACCGTTTTGTAAAGCATTAATAGCAATAGCACGTGCAGACCATCTTGATTCTGAAAGAGATTTCAGAACATTATTTGCACCCAAATGCTCCATCAGAATTTTCCATCGTTTGATCGAGGCTGAGAAAAAATTGAATAATTTTTGAACGAACTGATAGTATGCTACTGCTTCAGAATCACACTCAATAGCCTAAACATCCACTAAATTTAGCGAATGTGCAGCATATGGGACAAATATTGCAAATTTACATTTTTCTTTTATTCTTGACTAAACACCAGCACACTTTCCAGCCATGGTTGATGTATTGTAATAGCTCTGTCCTCGACAATCTTTTATAGAAATATTAGGGCTTTTAAACAAGTTTAAAATTGTATCTGATATGTACGGTGCTTTACACATATGTTCATCCATAGGCAAAAATTGCAAAAACCTCTCATTAGGCTCTCCGTCTTTTACGTATCTAACAATAAAAGTCAGTTGGTCAACGTGGCACAAATCTGGCGTAGAATCCACGCTAATTGAGAAGTATTTTGCTGATTCTCGTTCATTAACAATTGTTTTTAAAACTTGCTGTCCCATTATATTAGTAAATTCTTTACAAATATTTACAAGTAAATATGATCTACTTCCTCTTCCACGATTTCCTCAGTATCTTATATGATCAGCAAGAAAAGGATCAAATTCACCAATCAATTCTAAGCATCCCAAATAATTCCCATTATTGTGAAACTCCAATATCTCATTATCACCACGAAAAGCAACACCTTTTGACGCCAAAAATTTCACTACTGCAGCAATTCTTCCAATAATTGACTTCTGGTTATATTGGGACAACAACTCACTGTCAACTCGTCCAGTAGATTTGCTTCTTGCGACATAATTCATCATAAATTACCTGACTTGTAAACATTCCTCATGCTCCATTAACCTTCAAGCGGGCGCGACCTATGGAATGAATAAGAGAAATAAAGCACTAATTACTCAATATTCATTTATTTATTTGTACTCAAATATATTATCATTGTCTTTAAAGTTTTATTTGTCAAAAAAGGTAATTAAAATTATGAAAAAGAAACAATTATTAAATTAATTAACATAACTCAAATATTTCGTATCTCAGACTAGTTTATATACCTAGTCTAATAAGAAAAATTACAAAATAAGAATAAAAATTAATTAACATTAGTTTAGTTTTCATCAGAATCAGTTTCTTCGTCCATATAACATTGATTGCAAGTAAATGTTGTATGACTTCTGCAAATATTTTTCATACATAACTGACATTGCGTTTTTGATTACCTCCTTTTTTTGGCAGGACATATTTTACCGGTTCCTCTGCATGTGCCAGAACTACCTGCTTCTGTATCAGCAGCACTATCCTCCATATTTAAATGCTCCCTTATGTTTCTTTTTAGTTTTCTTGGAACATCGTTGATCTTCTTTGGACGTGCTCTTTTGTCAATTCAGTGCCTAATGCCCGTAAATACATTCGCCTTTTCCGTACAGTCACATTAGTTGCCCTCAATATCACCATACTATTTATTCCTGCAATATCCAATAGACGAAAGAAGAGTGACAATGGCCATCTATTATTCTTCCTTGACACCGAATACATTTCTGCTTTTTTATCGACTTCATCGACACGTAACGATTCTGGGTTTGCGCTTTTCATTTGTACTTTCATCAATTTCTGCAGCACAATTAACTGATATAAGAACTACAGATCTTTTCTTTTTAGGCACGTAAGATACGAGTGTAGCTGTATCTGAAAATCCAAATTGACTTGAACATTCAGGTCGGTTTTTATCTATAAAGCAAGGAAGTATTTCTTTCTTGTTTTTACACATGGTACCCACAACAGAAATCTTATAATCCTTGGCCAAATCGTTCATCAGCGGCACACTGGTATACCAATTATCGATGGTAAGGTTTCTTCCAGTGCCAGGAATTGGTGTAATTAGCCTCTTCACGACGTCTGCCGCAGCATTACTCAACTGATAGGGGCCTTCAAGCTGCTTGCCAGCATTAAGTTCAATATTTAGGACGTAAAACGTAGCAGCATCTACTAGTGGATAATGTTTGATTCCGTATTTTTCGGGCTTTAATTTCATGTACTGTCCGAGCAGTTTTATTCCTTAGCAGATCGAGGTTCCTCTGCAACGATGTGATCGGAAGTTTCAGAGCCTTGGTCGCTGAGCTCTGATTCACTCTCTTCTTCGTCTTCTCTTAGTAATTCCTCGAGTATTGCACTTTGTGGTAACCGTCCACGACTCATTTTATATAAAAAAATCCAAGCTTAATTCGATAATATTGAATGATGGCCGAAGAACTACTACGAGCGTGAACGAGGGTATGTCGCGTTGAGCGTCGCGGGTAACCTTTTCGACGACAGGCGCGTGTAGTCTTTTCGACGACTGCACTGGGACTAAAACAATTGCGAGCTGTGGAATGGGGGAAGCGCCCCGAGCGACAGTTTATTCTTTATTTTACTCCCAATGACATAGCGACAGGCTACTAGAAATGAAAAATAAATGTGATGGGTAGTAATAATAAAATGAACGAAAATGTACTAAGCGCGGTCGATTCGACTACGCGGGCCCGCTTGAAGGTTAATAAGTTATTGATATGCTTCCGGTCTTAATATCCATTTGGAGAACTAAAATTATGTCCATTACCAGCATTCGTACGAAATAGACGACAGGAATAACAGTACACAGATTTCTTCGACAGTGAATAAAGGAGCCATTTTCTTTCTATAGACTCCCCATTCGTCAATTTACGGGTGAATATATTTTTAGTCCAGTCTTTATATGCATTTGGAGAACTCAAATTATGTCCAGTACCAGCACTCGTATTAAAATGAAGACAGGAATAACAGTACACAGATTTCTTCGACAGTGAATAAAGGAGCCATTTTCTTTCTATAGACTCCCCATTCGTCAATTTACGGGTAAAAATATTTTTAGTCAAGTGTCTAATTTTTGTTTTACCACTTAAATCTGGAAAACTTCTAGAAGACTTGGAGGTCACAAAAAAGAAAACGGAAAAAACTGGCCCTTTTCAAATCTAAATATTGCGTAATTCTTCCTTTCAAATTTCATCACACTACGTTCCAGGATCAGGATCAAGACCTGGAGATGCATTCTCCAAGCCTATTATTATTATCTCACACTAGCTTGAAGTTAAGGGTTCAGCGTCTGATGTGTTTGTCATTTTCGTCACACATAAGCTTTTTTTCCTATTGATTTTCAGAAGCATTTTGATCTTGAGGTGATGAGGATGAAGAATCGGTCCCATAAGTCCATTAGTTTGTTTCTTCAACCATAAAAAATGAAGTAAGCTTGGGAGTTTTTCCATTACTTTTTTTTGAGCTATACCTTTTTTCGTTTTTACTACTTAAGTATGTTCTTTTCGATGAAATGAAATGAAATGATTGTTAACAAAAAGAACACGTCAAAGTCATAACTTCTATTGTCTTACTTAATATTGTATATAAAAGAAGTTGTAACTGCTGTCAGCACAGAGCAAAGTCCAACTCTTGCCCTCTAACTATCGTTGGGTAGTCAAACTATGTTTTAAATTGCAGGTTCCTGTAATCTAAAGATTCTGTTGTGCTTTAAAGTAACGGACACTATTATCGGACTGTGTCAAACAAATTATATATAACAACTCTTGCTCTCTAACTATTGCTGTCACTGACTAAATGTCGCGTCAATCGCGATTTCGATCTTACTAGATTTCTTTCAACAAAACGTACAACGAGTGCTGAATGTGTTGTGCATTAAACTAACGGACAGTTAATAAATTAATAAAATTCTGCTCAGCTCTTAAAATAACAATTTATACACAAAATATTTTCATTGAATTCTCACACTATGAGTGAAAGAAGATCTTATTATCTTAATTACAACATTATTATATATAAAAGAAATTATGAGTGCTGTCAGCACAGAGTAAAGTAGTATTACGTAAATGAAAGTTAGTATCAGCAATTTCTTATGCTGAAGTGTACGATGTGTTGCATACCTATCTATAAACAATTCCTTTAAATTTTAATCATTGATTACTATACATCTATTACAAAATCATAATGGCCGACATCAGTAACAATGCGATAACAATTGCAAAAGAATGATGGCTGACAATTGCAACAATTAGAAAAGAATGATGGCCGACACTACGTCATAGTGGAGCAATAAAAATGGCCGGGGGAAGAGGGAAGAACTAGTACTTATTAAAACAAACAATAAAAGATCAAGGAAACTTTACTTTAGGTAAATGAATGGAAATTCAACTTGTTGCTTACCATCCGCAATTTCTAGTGTATGTATAATGAACTTCACTATCTCAACCCTACCATGAGCCCATTCACAAGTAGATGATACATTGAATTTAGTCTGCTCCACTATCTGAACTTTTCTGACAGTTTTCGCATCATACGAGGGTGGATTGATAAGTTTCCGGCCTAACCAAGAGATGACGCCACTAGGCCTACCTTGAGGTGACATTCTATAGTACCATCCTTGGATAGCTTGTNGAGTGGAAGGGAGAAGAAAAAGACAAAACAAAATTATTCATTACTGCTTACTCTCTCGTACTCATTGAAGGGTATGGAGTGACTTAAACTAACCTCATGTAGCGGCTCCTGCGAAGTTAAAGTTTGCCCAGCTCTGGTCTCTATGACCAAACTTACTTAATCATACTATAAAAAGAGAATAACATAACAAGTAGTTTTTCTTTTTATGATACCGAGAGAACTAACAATAAGTTAACTAAGAGTCTTTCTTATCAGTTACATCACTATTTCAATATCTACGTCCTATTGCTTGATTCTTATTTGGTAGTACTATCAATAATTAAAAAAGTTATCACAATCAACATGAGGTATCTTAAATGTTAAAAACTAATTGATTTGAAAAGAATCACCTTTACAACAATAATACTAATGTACGTTATAAAAAGAGAGATCTTTGATGAATCTTAAAATGTTGGCGGTCCTAGCTGTCTTAGCTGATTTAGGATCCGGTAATATCAAAAATACATGTGATGGATATACTGATGCTTCATCTTTCACATCTGGAAAGACAAAATTCCTGGAAGATCCTGGTTTCTTCCTCAAAAATGAAACCATTACTTCTGTTAAACTGTAGTGTTTGATGATTTGTCTGACATAGTAAATAACGGACTCCTTTTTCTCAAATTTTACAAGCACAAAAGCACCATATTTGACATTTTCAGGGTCCACAGGCACTTCATAATCATATTCTTCTTCGTTTTCTTCAGGAACATCAAAAGATGAAGCAGAACTTTCTCTTAGACTGATATCTGTTTCACAGTCACTACAAATTATTTCAATCTTTTTGGTTTACTTGATTTGATATTATCTTCATTTAATGAACTGAACGCTCTCTTTATTTCTCTTGCTTTACTTTTTCGTTCTTTTTCTAATCTCTTCATCTTTTTGATTTTTTCCAATTCTTCGATTCTATTCTTCTCGGGTGTGTCCGTGTAAATTCTCGATTTTCCAAGTGATCGACCTTTTTTTGTTTGTGTACGTCTTTAAACTTTCGGGAAAGGCCTTATCATTTCTGGCGTCTTCAGTACTTTGGAATTAGATGGTGCAGGGTTATCAATATCTATCACTGCAAGATGTTATGAAAGCATTGAAGGCGGGACATCTCTGGACAAAGTCGGAGGTGTTCGAACAGAAACATCATCCGGTTCAGAATCAACTGTTGCAAGCTTATCACCACCTATTGCAAGCTCATCACCACCTGTGCTTTCATTGGGATTTGTTACAGGTTTTGAATGATACACCTGAACAGGCGCAAAATCATCATCATTGAATATCAACTTATTGAAAGGCCATATTCCAGTTTTTTCATAAGCAGTGGTAATATTTCTACCAGTGAAAGATTCCAAATAAGGTATCTTTGTAAGTTTTGGGATGTTATAAATATTTAGTGTCTTTCCTGGGTTGGAAACGTGCCAGTCATTAAATGCCGTTTTTAATTTCGACTTTAATGGTCCAAATACGCCAACATCTAATGGTTGAAGACGGTGAGTCGTGTGTGGTGGAAATGAAAGGCATACAATCCCATTGTCACGACAGTAGTGGATTCCATCAATAGAAATGTTACTTTCATGATTGTCACATAAAGTAATATTGGATTTTCTTTCGAACATAAGGTATGTTTCTGGATATGCTTTAGAACATCAACAAAAATGCTCTAGTTTATCCAACCACTTCTTGTGGCTACACCCAAAGAGCCTTCTGGAGCACCTTCTATGAAGTGGTCCTTTAAATGTACTCGAGGGAAGATGAATAAGGGCGGAATGGTGTTTCCACTTGCTGATATAATACCACCAAATGTGACCAGTTCTCCTCTTTCGGTAGACACTATTTGACCAACCTGTTTTTGACTCTTCTCAGCAAAAATTTTTGGTGTGCTCAGCACAGTTGAGATACCAGATTCGTCGTAGTTGAAAATCCGATCGCCAGTAAAATTGTATTTGCGGTATATATTTTCCAAGTTCTGGAAGAATTCATTCACTGCCGTTTTGTTGAAACCGAATGATCTGGCAGCACTTGTATTTTCAGGTTTTCGCAAACTTAAATTTTTGTGGCGTTTTCGGAAACTTGCTAACCAGTCTGCTCCCGCCATCTTATTATTATTTCAACTTGCAGGATGTTTAATCTCATTGGTCTTAGCAAATTCGTATGCAAGTTTTCTAACTTGGACACATGTCAGTCCGTAGTGNGTATCTATATTTGTATTGTTATCCATATTTATTTAGATAATAAATCACTATATATTAGGGATCACAATTAGACCAAGGCAAGTTATTTATGCTGTCATTCTGTCGGTTGTAACTTCAAAATAAATAATAAATTAACGTTTCTTCGTTTTTCTTGAAAGCTTAACATCGTCATTCTTATAGAAAGATTTAGTGTTAGCTAAATAAATGAAAAATAAAGTTAAACAAACTTTTGGTTCAACAACCACCAAATAAAATTTAGTTGTCGTGCGTTACTGGGAACTTTTTCTTCGAACCCGAAAAACCAGGACGTAACAGAACTTACCCCATCACAAGAAAATGAAATCAAAATATTGCTACAAAGAAGGCAATCATACATAAAATTATTCACAGATCAATTCACAAACCTGACCCTATTATATTTTAAATAATATAGAACTAAATAATCCAGGTAGTAGCTTTTATTAAAAAAAAGACGTTAAAAGTGAAGTTATTAAATTACTTACACGTGGCCAAATCGCGCTCCGTGTTACACCGAAGCGCATTTCACATGGACTGCTGTTAAACTCCGTCAGCAATCGCACGCATAAGTAAGGTACGTATACACGTATAAGAAATTCTGTTAATGTACCCCTAACATCAGGTATATCTAGTGTATGAAGGTGCCCCTTGGATGAATCTGCCCCACTTCCCCTTACTGTTAGAAAAGTCTCTAATACAGTAAATCGACTAGATTGTTTACTGAGGGTTCTACACTGTTTATTACTTATTGTATAAATACGGTACACAACAAGATATATATCGCTCAACGTATTCTTTCATTCGTGGGGATCAATAAGTTTAGCACAATTTATTTAAAGTCTTATGAACTGAAAAGTGTCCCATTTTGTCATGAACAGAACAAGGAACTATCCATTGAATTCCACAAACGGTTATTCTGTAGACTCTATCGTTTCTAAGCGCATAATCGTTGTAATTTTTCGTTCGTACTCAGATGCAGGAGGTTTAGACAGGATATCCTTAATCATGGAAATCTCCTTGATCTAGTGTTGTTATTTCGATGACTCCCAGTTGATTGACAAATAAAAAACAACACCGATTTGGCAGTGGTAGTTTTATTGTCGAAGGTGAACAAAAAGGTACCTTTTTATATTATTCAACTGCCAGTTTTTGCTCAGCAAAAACTCATACAACTTTCCGTCGGATTGACAATTTTTACAATTTGTGGATGTATATCGGAGCACACTTTCAACTTTCGCCATTAAATTTTCCGCATTGTCATACCAACCTAATTTGCATTTTGTAATTAGCGTGTAGTTACATTTTGATTACTGCCAACTTAGTTTTGTTTTAACTCTATGTAATAACTGAAAATGGTGACAAGTAAAATTAATTCACCTCAACATCTATTCACTGAGCAGATAATGGCAAATCAGTGCAGTTCTAAGGATAAATCGTTCCTCTGATTGTGATTCTGTCTGGGATGGATTCCAACTTAATCTACTTCCAGGTCGATATTGCACTCTGAAGTCAAACTCTTGCAATTGTAGATACCAACGTACTATTCGTGGTATTAAGTTGAGCTTGGTTGAAGCAATCTTTAGCGTATTACAGTCTGTCACAATTTTAAACTTTAAACTCAACATGTAAACCCGAAACTTTTGGATGGTTTACACAATGGCTAGCATTTCCAATTCGAATGAATTATAGTTCCCCTCTGCACTGTTAGTTTGCCTACTATATTAACTAACTGGATAAAATAGATGTGTTTTTGCCTGAAGCCGGATTCAATAAGAAAGTCTCCTGTAATTCCGTCCTTGTTCATAATTTCTATAAGACCTATGTGTTTTTCAGAAATAAGGACGTCCTAGCTACAATTAATTCTATTATATTTTTCTTAGGTTCCGGTTCTAATTTCGGTGCTTCATCTGTTGAGTGGAGAATGCGTAAGGTATTGTTGTTTTTCAAGACAAACACGGTTGATTTTTCTGTAAACGGTTGTCCAGTTAATACGGGTATTTCTTGTACCGAATTTGAAACAACTTGTGCTTCAGTTTCCTTTGTTACTTCATCAATCGTTATTCCAAAACGTACAGAATATAAGGTAGAAACTACACCAGCACCGTAGCTTCTAATATTAATTTTATTGCGGTGATCAATTTTTTAGTTTAATTTTTGTGATTCATTTTCTATAATAGTATTGCAAGCTAATCCGAAATCTATATAGGCTTTCGTTGGTTTTTGGTTTATAATAATTGTTAGCGATGAATTGCACGTTGGCAATTTGCAACACAAAAAAAAGGGTTTGCTTTTTAGTTGTTGCCACTTATAATAAAAATAAAACGGACACTGGTAACTCAGAACACGTTTATTGATAAAATCCTTCGGAGAAGTTTCGTCAACAACTATATTATATACTATATCTATATAGGCTTTCGTTGGTTTTTGGTTTATAATAATTGTTAGCGATGAATTGCACGTTGGCAATTTGCAACACAAAAAAAAGGATTTGCTTTTTAGTTGTTGCCACGTATAATAAAAATAAAACGGACACTGGTAACTTAGAACACGTTTATTGATAAAATCCTTCGGAGAAGTTTCGTCAACAACCATATTATATTTTGTAGCAACGCTATAAAGCAGGTATAGTTAAAAGTGGTCTGCACCGTGGAAAGGTCAGTTGCTATCTCTCTAATTTCTAATTTCTAGGGGGTTTGACCGATCGGTTACAAAAATACTTAGGTACATCTGGAAACCCCCAAAATAATGAGATTCATGTTTCTATGGATACGAATACATATTATCTGCTTTCAACTGTGCTATAATAATAGTAATAATAATTTTCGCAAACTTAAATTTTTGTGGCGTTTTCGGAAACTTGCTAACCAGTCTGCTCCCGCCATCTTATTATTATTTCAACTTGCAGGATGTTTAANAATGAATTAATTAATTTGATATAACAACTTTCTATTTTGTTAGAATATGTAATTACACTTTCATTATAATTTTGTCTACAGGAATTTAACCCTAGTTGCCACTGGCCTACCGTTCTTTCTAGGAATATGCATCTAGCAAATGTTTTTTTAATGTGAACCATTTACTATTACTTTCGGGTACTAGTCACAAATTTCTCTTAGTGAGACAATTTGAAGCAGTATGACCTTCACGATAAACACTTTAATGAGGTTTGTTTTCCTTGAAATTTACCTTGATCGTTGTCTCGCCTACAATTCCAACGAGAATACCCTGGTTCACCACACTTATAACAATTCCTGTCGAAATGCTGTGGTACGCTATTTGAATTTGGATGTTGTTGCCTGGCTTCTATGAGATTTAGTTTCGTCACACGACTTTAAAAATTGCGATAATGCTGCTGGATTTGTATAATTACCTGTCCGTGCACTCTTTTCTCCGTAGATTTCACATAAATTCAGGAGTGCTACCTTTTCATAATAATATTTTATGCAAGATTCTCCTTGAATTTTACGATGAAATATAATTTCCTCCAACGCTGTACAAAATCACTCCGGGATGGAAACGCATTTTTTAATTCAGTTTCCCTTTGATCCCAGGTGTTATTGATAGATCGCATGAGTTGTCTTATTTGTCCAGCCATGCATTAAGCGTAATTCATCTACCTGTGCGCACAATGTTCAACACAATGTGTTTTATCCTCGGGATCGAACCACGATACCAAATTATCCCGACCAGTTGTTAAAGGGTTTGGTCTTACAGCATTCGACTTATCTAATTCAATGAAGTTGATGCCATTTTAATATGTTATTCGCTATTATATAATCACTATGTATTGCAGCATACTTAACACTATTGTTAGATACACGATTATCAGTTGTTTTTCGTCCTTATTAACATTATCAATAGCATCACTAAAATAAGTAGCGTCATTTTCATCGAGAGTACCAAATATTGTTTTAAAAACAGTGCCTATAGCATTGAACCATGCTCTTTTTACTCTACTATGACCTACCAAACTTTTAAAATCCTTGTCTTTACTTCTAATAGTAGGAATAATTTGAGCGAGTGTTTGTATGGAATTATTACATAAAGCAAAACTTGACAGTTCACCCTCACCGCATAGGTACTTGGTTTTCTGAAAGGTCGATTCCACTAGATTTAACTTTCCTTCTAGGGAACGTACATCTCAATACGTAACTAGATTCCATGTACTTTGTAATAAACTAGCATGACCAAGATTTTCATAATAGAGACCAGATGATATTGCCAAATTAGAAACGTTATAAAGTTCTTCGGCTTTTATCGAACCTAAGGAGCTGCAACAAATGCAAACTTTAGCCTGTTGTTATGAACTCGTACTTCTTTACCTTGTATTAGAATTGTAGTGTTAACAGCTGAATTTAGTTTTGTAATAGAATATGGACCAGAATAATTTGAAGTGAGTTTTTTCGAGTGACCTGGTTTTACATGTTCATTAAGTAAGTAAACTTTATCTCCTACTTTAAATTTAACGTCCTTACATTTTTTATCGTAGTAATTTTTGTTTATTTCTTTCGAGTGAATTGAATTTTCACACGCAAGTTGGTGTGATTTTTGTAACATTAATTTGAGCTCGTCTATATAATCTTCGTATGTGTATTTGAATTCTGGATGTTTTATTAAACTGGATGGTGTTTCTGGTTTAATTCCAAATATAAGCTCGTAAGGTGTAAATTTGGTTGAAGTATGTTGAGTGGTATTATAGGAAAACATGGCGAAATCAATCCATTCATCCCAATCGTTCTGATCGTTATTGATATAATGTTTTAGGTAATCGGCTAATGTCGCGTGACTACGTTCCAGTGCTCCGTTCGTTTGCGGATGGTACGCAATAGTATTAAGGTTTTTAATTTTAAAAGGTTTACTAATGTCCTGAAATAATTTTGATGTGAAGTCTTTACCCTGATCAGTAAGAATGGAACGGGGTATTCCGAATTTACAAATAAAATTTTGAGTTAAACATTTTGCTACTGTTAACGATTCGTGGTTAGGTAAAGCGTAAGCCTGTGAAAACTTTGTGAGATCATCCTGTAAAGTAAGGATATATTTATTTCCAGAAAGTGTGACAGGTAGAGGACCAACGATATCTAATGAGATCCTTTCAAACGGTTTCGAAGAGGTGGAAGTAATTTCCATGGGTTGCTTATTTCGTTTCCTCACTAATTTTTTTGACACGACGGACATTGTTTTATAAAGTTTCGAATATCTGTTTTCATGGTTTTCCACCTAAACTTTTCCTTAATTCTATTGTAAGTCTGGTGGAAACCCGAATAACCTGCTGAAGGATTAGAATGATTTTCTTCGAGAATTCGCGGTATCTCATCAGGATCTGGAGTAGTTAAAATGTCATGACACTCTAACCGGTATGTTACTTGTTCTAAAAATATACCTAATTATTGACCTTACTTTATTCCAATTAAGCCTATCAAAATTTTTACCTATTCGCGGAATGCTAATAGAATCTATGTTTTTCGCTATAAGTTCCGTTTTTAGTTTCTGTAAAACGCTAAACAGATTTTCATAGTCACATTTATCCCAGTAATTTACTTTATTTACTATATAAAATATATGTACATTATTTTCTTTAAAATCTATGATATCAGAAAATACTAATTTACCTAATATTTACTTCTCTACGTTGCATCCCCAGCTCTATAANATTCATTAGCCTCTGAAATGAGGCAGTTGCTTGATGCAACTCTAAATCTTGGGAAATAAAAGCAGCAACATTACTATTTTGTGATAATATATTCTCATTGGTTTATACTAATTTATCATAATTTATTTTAGTACTTTTTGTACTTTGTGTAATTTTTGCAAAAAGTATGCGTATGTATCATTATTATTATTATTATCAGAGACTTTATGTATATTAATGTTTTTAATTTCATTATTTTCGTGAACATCTTGTTTAATTCTATTTAAAGCATCTGCATTACTGTTTAATTTTCCGGGTTTATACATATTATAATCATATTCTTCAAAAAGGAGTCGCCATCTAACTAGCCTAGACCCGGGGTCCTTGATATTGAAAAGCCACGTAAGAAGTTTGTGATCTGTTTTAATGGTGAATTTGCGCCCGTATAAATATGGTCTGAAATGTCTTACACTCCATACTATGGCTAAAAGTTCACGTTCCGTACAGGAATAATTTTGTTCTGCTTTATTTAAAGTCCTGCTAGCATACGCCACAGGCAAATCAGCAGGAGGAGAACCTTGTGAAAGTACCGATCCTATCGCGAAGTTACTAGCATCCGTGGTTAGATAAAATTCGCTAGAGAAATCGGGGTATTGTAGTAAAGATTCTTTGCAAAGAATTTCTTTCAAATATTCAAAAGAATTTTGTTGGTGGCTTGACCAAATAAACGGTACATTTTTCTTAAGCAATTTCGTTAAGGGTTGTGCAATTTTGCTAAAATCTTTAATAAAACGACGATAGTAACCAGCGAGGCCCAGAAATGCTTTAATTTCACTCGGCGAATTTGGAATAGGATAATTTTTTACATTTTCAATCATTTTGTTTTCGCCTTTCATTCTTATACTGACGTTTCCTACATTCGCTAATTACATGACCCATGTTTTTACAATAGTTGCAGAACATCGGATTATTACTGCTTTTATTAAAATTTGTTTTATTTCGAGAACTAGGGTTGATATTAGAATTCGGACTAGGATTAGGCGGGTTATTAAATGATTTATGATTAGTTATATGATTGACCCTTTTGTCTGACGCGAAAGGGCTGATTTCTGTTGAATCTACAGTTAAATGTTGTATGCCCTGGTTTGTTACAATTAGTAACAGTGTTTAGTTGATGAATTATTTATATTCTGGAATTTTTGGATTCCTTGTTTTGACTTTAATTCATGCTGTTCGTTAATTGCGATAGCAATAGCTTCTTTTAAGGAAGTCGGTTTTTGCGATTTTACTATAAAGTTTAAATCTTTATGAAGTCCTGTTATAAAAACATTTAAAGCCTGATTTTTTAAAAGATCAACACACGCTGTTCTGGCTGCTTCTGTTAAACCCTCATCTAATGAATTAATTAATTTGATATAACAACTTTCTATTTTGTTAGAATATGTAATTACACTTTCATTATAATTTTGTCTACAGGAATTTAACCCTAGTTGCCACTGGCCTACCGTTCTTTCTAGGAATATGCATCTAGCAAATGTTTTTTTAATGTGAACCAGTCTAAAAAATTTCTATTTCTTATCAAAGCCCTAGCACTATCTGTGATTTTAGTTTCTATAATATGAAATAAAATATCTTTAAATAACGGGTTAACTAATGATACAGCTTTGTCGCAATTATCTATAAATTCATATAGCTTTGATTTAGAACCATCGAATCTAACTAACATTTTTTCTGCCAATTCTAAACTAATACTAGTATTCATGGTAAAAGTTGAAGACGATTGTGCCTGATTTGAATTCATGGTAATTTTTGTTACTTTTTACTTAATACACAGCACAAATTTTGTAGAATTAGTAAACACTTGTCACACACAAAAAAAATTCACTGAGAGTAGAATTTGGTAGTACTTACAGTTGTAAGACGAGAATTGTCATCGTTTTAATACTTTTTTTGTTGAAAAGCTTCTAAAAAATCGTTTTAAAAGTCTGCCATTTGCGTACAGTTGGGGACTAGTTATTAAACCAAACTTTGGCATCATCACTTAGAAATCGGCCGACTCTTACCAGTACTGCAGATCAGACCATTCGAATTCAGATTTTATTTCTTCAAATTGCAGTAACTTCTGATGCATTTCTACTGTTTCTAAGGGATTTCACATTTCCACCAAAAGCTCTTCCATATCTTTTGTTTATTATTTTTTTTGGAACTAAAAACAATTGAACACTTTTGACAGTTTGACAGACAATAATGATTTATTAAAAAAAAATACGCTTAGGGTAAATGTAACAGAACAAATCGAATATTATTTATAAATACGTAAATAGTAAGGAAACTGATCCAAAAAACTTATGGTGAAATGAATTTTCAGAATAATATTTCATATTAAACTAACTCACTTCTAAAAGATGTCTAAAAAATTGTATGTATGTTTAATCATAGTATATATTAGTTCGACGGATTTGTGACCTAATAAGTACGGTTTGTCGTTGTTGCTGTTGTCATCTCTCGTAGCTTAGTGGTCAAAGCATTGGCGCGTAAAGCCAAAGAGCCCGGGTTCGATTCCCGGCGGGGGTGTGACAACAGCAACAAATTTTTCCTGATTAATTTAAGGAAGTGTGTAGTGGGCAAAAAAGAATTCAAAATGAATTTTCAGAATAATATTTCATATTATACTAACTCACTTCTAAAAGATGTCTAAAATATTGTATGTATGAAACAAATATATAATAATGAATACAAATCATACTTAAGGAGGTTGACAACATAGAAAATAAAAGAGAGATTTTGATAAAACTTAATATACAATTAAACTTTTGTATTTTAAATATCTTGACAAAATTTCAAGATCATTAGGAGAATAGTTTTAGAGATAAATAAACAAATTAACATGCACTCCTGTGGAAATTTCTTAATTTTGAAATATAAAAGGATTTTCTGAGAATTTAATGAAAATTTGAGCCCACATTCTTTATTCATTTATAAACATACCTGTGAATTTGTAAAATGATTAGGAACCGCGTTTTTAAATAGAAAAATAAAAAGTATGTGAAAATTGACAATGCGCTGTGACAGCACGGAATCTTATCTATAACTTGGTAGGTCGGAATCAGCTGCTTTTTGGGTAATGTTATTGTTTATGTTTGGTCTTAAGATACGGATCAGCCAAAGAAAATGCACTCGCGTTAAGGATCATTAGATGACTGAACATGTTAGAAAAGCTACGTATCTATCACAATCGAAAATCCCATGATCGTAAACTGAAGTGGACCTAATGTAGCCCATGACGTCGAGTGTTATGCTATTTTAAATATAAAAGAAATTATAACGACTACGGAATAGTTAAAAGCGGTGCACAAACAACCCTGGCCACCCAGCGTTTAGTAAAGGTTTTGTAACATAACGTACTAGTGTACGAAAACAAATGTATGTGTTATGGTTGACAAGATGCAGACCTACTTTGACCAAACACATGTGTTAAACTGCTCATTCTGACGTTAGTTTTGCCTGGCAGGGCTCATTAACCCCACGTGGAGTAATACTAGGGTGTGTCCAGAAGGACCAATTTTAGTTATTTTGTTTTCATTAAATGAAAAAAGTTAAATATTGATATAACCTCTGTTAGGATCTTGGATCCTAAGCTACTTAACTTAACTTAAAATAATGAACTGTGTGCACTTTTATATGTTATATTTTTCAATTTATTACAAAATGTTCTAAATCTTATACATTTTCTTGTTTGTTACTTTATTTCCTTCTTTTATCTTCCTCTTTTCTGTCTAGATACTATATTATATTTCTAAATTCCCACCGCTTTCTGGGGGTTGACCAAACGTGTTCTTGTAGAGGGGTTTGTGCAGTTTTTTGAACTTAACTTTTGAAAATAATAATAATAATAATAAAAAACTTGAGGCAAGGGCACTGTCGGCCTGTAACAAAGACACGTTCGGTTGTAATAAAACTAATACAAATAGATTTTGGAAATAGAATAAATAAAAGAAGTTTTGAAGTAAAAAGTATAAAAGAGGTTTATAAGGGGTGTTGTAATTTTGGGATAGGTTGCCGGTTCAGGGTAAATTACATGCAGAAATGCCGAAGCGAGAGAAGTTTTATAGAATGTTATTGTTAATTGAAGAAAATGTAGGCGGTGGTTGTTAAAATTGTAAGGAAGGAATATTTTTTAAAGGAGGTTGTAAAAGTGAGATTTTTAAAGAGTAATAGAAGAGAACGATTGTCAGCATTTCGTAGAAGTAGAAAGAAAAGATATGTTTATAATATTAGATGGGTTTATAACACCTTTTTCTAAATTTACAAATCCTATGTAGGCACTCTCTTCTTTTTCTCCTAATAGTTTTTTCCCTCCTTTTGTTCGTCCTCTGCACAATTCTAGTTAAGATTTTGGACGCATGGGAAGTTAAGCTAATTGTTCTAAATGTC